>NC_137894.1:133191656-133403639 GCF_963455335.1 Martes martes
TCGGGGAAGGCTGCGGTAGGGAAGGAGCTCCCACTAAGCCCACGACATTCCTTAACCCAGTTACCTCCAGAGTCACAGTCTAGATGCCCTTCCAAGTTGTCACCAGCAACTGTCCCCAGCACAGGCTTTACTATGTGAAACAGGAGACTTGGGGGCAAATCCTTCAGACAGAGGGGAGTTCAGGCCTTGACGGAACAAGAAACAGGGCAGAACCCGAGTTACTACCTTTAATGAGCTTAATTTCCCTCCGGGGAGGTGCATCAGGCACAGCCACAGAGCATTTTGCCGCAGAAGGAACTAGGTTATCGGGTCCGAGGATGCCCAGAGGCTAAGAAGCCGTGCCCGAAGTCGCAGAGGGAGTCTGGAGAGGCTCCAGACCCCAGGTTTCCCTCAGGACTACACTACACTTATCTTTCTAGCTTTTGTCACACTTTGTTCAGGCAGCCAGGAACTCTCAGGTGGGTGCTACTGGTATCTAGCAGGTAGAGACCAAGGATGTTGCCAAACGCGGCCCAACACATTGTTAGAAGCCCTCACAACGGAGACTTGTCACGCCCAATGTGTCCGTTTGGTTGGCTGTCCCTGGGTATAGGTGATAATCTATACGCTAACCACCCAAACCTCCAGGAAAAGTAGCATTGCAACAGGGGGAAAAATGTTACAGAAACATCCTGATAATTCCACTGTTGGGTGAAAAAACAGTATCTTTTTTTCTGATACCAAATTTGTGGAGTTTCTTCCACATCAATGAGCAATTCTCTGACTTCAACTGGATGTGCAATAATTCAGTTCGGTTCTGACACGATCAAGCTGGAGTTAACACAGGATCCCACAGCTTAAAGGCTCAGTCACAGAAAGAAATCCCTTGACAAAGGGAAGCAGTGAAACTGTGACTCATTCTATATTTTAGAAATCTGATATTTGGAAACCTGCAGACCTGAAGAGTCAGGGTCTTCTTATGAAAACCTGATACACAAGCACTATCCAGACAAAGAGCTGATTCACTAGGTGTGCTGGACCTTTACTTGAAGCCCCAAATAGTGAATATTTCACATCTAAATTTTGTAGACTTTGGTAGATACATTTTTGTAAAAAAACTGTGTGAAACAGTGGGATTTCTGGTTTCTTTCCCCACCCCACAGTGATCGCATATGTCTTTTATAATATGCCCATACCATGGTAGTCTGCTTGTAAGGAAGAATTTATTACTGAGTCTATTTAGGGATTTTCAAATAGAAGACCTTGTAAGAATGCAGACTAGCTGTTCTTTTAGTACATGGAAGTAGGTGAACTCTAGTTCTCATCCACATCAGGCCACTGGGTCAGGATGCTGTGGTTACTGGTGGGGGCGGAACAGAGATAGTGGGAGTTTCCTGAAGAAACTCTCTACCTCCTCATTCGATCCAGGTTTCCAGGGATCAAATAAGACTCAAGGTCTGATGGGGGGCGGGGAGGGAAGAAATCGTTTTCTAATTCCCAACATTTCTCCCCATCTCTACAAATTTTCAACCCAACTCAGCTCCCAGCAAAGCCATCACGGGTCTGAGTTGATCAGATGGCAAAAGAAGGGGCTATCTCTCCCGGTGCCTGCCTGCCTCGAGAGGGGGCTCATGGCAGTCAAGGGCACAGTCTCTGAAGCTGATGCTCTGCGGGGATCCCAGTTCTGTCACTTACTAGCTGTAGGACTTAGGGCACTTCACACCTCACGCCTCAGTGTCTGCCTCAATCAAAAGGGGTCATACGAGCAGCATTACTCACTATGGCCACAAGGTGAAAGCAGCCCCAGTGTCCACCAGCGGATGCTTGGATAAACAGAACCCATACGATGGTCTCTGAGCCTTCAGACGGAAGAAATCCTGACACCTGCTACCACGTGGATGAACGTGAAGATCTCACCCTGAGTGCAAGGACAAACACGGTACAATTCCACTCCCACGAGGTACTGAGAGTAATCAGTCACAGAGACAAAGCCGAACCGAGGCTTCGAGGGGGCTGGGGGCAGAGGGAGTGCGGAGTTGTTCGATGGGTACATTTTGCAAGATGGAGAGTTCTAGAGACGGGCAGTGGTGATGGTGCACGACTGTGGGAACGCACTTCATGCCACGGAACTACACATTTAAAGACAGGTAAGCCAGTAAATTTTATGTTACGCCTATGTCATTTTTTTAAATAAAAAAATAAAATATGGGGTGCCTGGGAGGCTCATGGTTAAGCGTCTGACTCTTGGTTTAGGCTCAGGTCATGATCTTAGAGTCCTGAGATGGAGCCCCCCCCCCCCCCGTGTTGGGCTCCGCACTGGGTATGGAGCCTGCTTAAGAATTTCCCCTTCCTTCTTCCCCTGCACCCCACCTCTCTCTAAACAAAAACAAAAAACCAAAAACCAAACCCCCCCAAAATCCATTCAATCACAAAATAAAAATAAAACAATGAAACAAACAAGGGAGGGTTGTGAGGCTTGAGTGAGCTGTGCAGTGTGAATCTGTGGTTCTCTATCAGGGTGCTCCCTCGCACCCCCCCCCAGCAGTGACTTGTCAGGCCCAGAACGACCGCGGGTCCAGGAGCTCTGGTAAGAAAGCACCTGGCACAAGTGAAAGGAATTCATCACGCAGCAGTAACTGGTCCCCACTCCTCCTGGGTGGGGACCTCTGACAAAAAGGGCTTGAGGGCGAGACCTGAGTGTCCACGGGCACCTGGACGTTTGTGGTCATCACTGAAACCAGAAGGGTCTTTCTCTACAACTCTCTGCCCTGAGCTGCCTCAACGTGGGCCAGGGGCTGCTCTGTCCCCTGTCGGCTCCCAGACCCCCTTCCACACTGACCCCATTACAAGAAGGGCCGAGGGATCCTGGAAGGGAGGAGGAAGGGAAGGCACAGCTCTGACTTGTCGGCTTTGCTCCGCCAAAGCCCTTGGAGCCGGTCACGTCTTCGGCTGTTTCCCCTTTCCCAGGCTCAGGGACACGCCCCCAGGGGTACCCCTGCGGCTGCGGGCAGGGCCCCCCCTCAGAGCGGAGTTACGGCCAAGCCAGGCCCTTCCTCCAGCCCACGAGGTTCTGAGGGCCTCACCTCTCGCCTCTGCTCCGGGCCCTGGGCCGGGAGCTCCTGCGGTCGTCCCCAGCCCTGTTCCTTCGGGGCCTGCCCTCTCTGTTCTCCCCCACCTGCTCCGAGAAGCGCCCAGGACCACAGCGATGGTTCTGGGTTGTTCTGACGCGGCAGCACGTTGCCCTCGTCCCCGTCACCTGTCCCCTCTGTCCCGGGGCAGGCAGGGCAGGTTGCCCTTTGTCCTCCAAAGGCTGCCCCTGGCTTTGTCCTGAGAGCGAAGGCCGAGGCCTGCGGACACCGTGTTCCCGCGGGTCCTGGGGACGCACCCGCTCTCCGGCCCCGGGCGCAGCCTCTTGGGAGGGGCAGGGAAACAGCGGACGGAGAGCGGCTCGCGCGGGCCCGGCGGTCTGCAAGGGCGGTCGTGGTGCGAAGGTTCCCGACTGCAGGGCCCGCGGGGAGCCGCGGGAAGAACGCGAATGGGGCCAGGGCGAGTGGGTGCAGGAGACCAGCAGCACCCGGGGATCTTGGGCCTGTAAACCCCCGACTCAGATAGTTCCCGGAGCCTGCCGGGGCGCTTTCTGCTCCTCACACCTCTTCTGGAGCGTGGGTGCGCCCGGGGTGCCGACCCCGCGCCATCCCACCCCCGCCTCTCCCTAAGGACGAGCTCCTGCTGCCATCTTGTGGCAGTTTCCGTGAGGGCCCTCAGGCGGGCAGAGGCCCTGCCGCCCCCCGCGCGGCTTTTATTCCCAGACCCGGACCTTTCTAGACTTGGAGCTCTCGCCGCATGCCTGAGCCAAAGGCAAGGCCACTTCCTGACACGCAGCGCCCTCGTGAGGGCCTCACGTCTGATGGAGCGTCCTGCTCCTGCCAAGATCCAGTCGAGGTCTCCGTCCTCCTGGGCGGCGCAGTTCAGTGGATGGGACGCGTGTGGGGGGGGGGGGGGGGGGGTGGCGGTGACACTGTTGACTGAGCGGCAACGACACGAATACTAGCTCTGTACTTCAGGCTCCCTCAGGAAGAAGATTTCTCCTTTTGAGTCAGACACTGGAGCATCTCTTGAGGAAGGGAAAATTCAAACTCCAAAGCTAATAAAAAACCACAAAACTCCACCGTATCAAGAATTGTCTTATCTTTTTACTCACAAGCTCCCCCACGCCACCACCCTCGCCCTCCACCCCATTCGTGTTGCGCACGTCTCGTTGCTGACATCCTGGCGGCCGTCCTGGCTCTTCCGTGGGGGTACGGTTTCCCGCGGTGAGCTCCTTGAGGTCAAGGACACTTGGTATTCAGAGCCTGTATCTGGCACAAAAAAGGGTAGTAGATGTCCTTAAGTGAAAGAACTCTATGCTCTCTAGTCAGCATGTCCTGGCAACTCTTCCAGAAGCCATTCTCTTTCGCTAGCCTTCCTCTTTATTCCCAGGGCCACGGCAGTAGGTGCCGTGTGCCCCCACATTTCCCCCTCACGATAAGACCGTCCTTCCCCTTGACGGCTCACAGCTATGTCTCTCCCCAGGAATGACCCTCCCTCCAAAGGAAACTACTTACCCGAGGTCAAGCCTCCTCTGGGTGCAGCCCGCATCCAGTAACTGGTCAAGGCTGCCAGGGATAGCTCCAGCTTCTGTACCCGAAGGTGAGGTATCTCTGAAGGACCACAGAACCTCTAGAGCTTATCGTGGGATGGGCTGAGGCCTTTGTTGTGACCGCATTGCGGTTCACCTTCTCCCTCTGCCCCGTTAGGTTTCCTTACGCCCTCACGGGTTGAGGGCTGCCAGTGCTCGGGGGGAACCACAGCCACAGGCTGAGGACAGTTACTCACAGATGTGAGGCAAAGTGTCAGAGTCAGAGGGGCCTGCCTGGGAGCATACAAAGAAGCTCTCATCTCCTTCAGCCAGAGGAGAGCAGCAGCGGAGGCTTGGCCGGGACATATTGCTAAGGGAGCGGAGCTCCAGAGAAGACTAAATTCGCAGCTTAGGCAGGGCCCCAGCAGAGAAGGAACTGAGACTTGAAGTGGGGATCACCGCAGCTCTAGAGCTCCCTGCAGAATTGACTGATGCTTCTGCTGTCACTGCATCGCCGTTCGACTCCGTGCTCTGGAGAACCTTGGAATCCACACACGGGCCTCAGATCAGATGTGGCCCACTCCCTGCTGCCTGAAGACCACCCAAAGTCTGCTCACCCCCTTCAGTGGGCTCCCACCTCCTCTCCCGGCCGCCTGGCCAGTAACCGGTCAAGCCACACCACCATCTGGCAGTTAAGTGCTGGGTGTGCTGGGAGGAAAGAGGCTTTGTTCGAAGGAGCTGTAAGACACCATCAACGCACACTGGCAGAAGCACAGAGAACAGATATGGGACTGGATCTGGAGGATGCTGAATTGATAGAAACAGAACACGAAGTTGGGTAAGAGAGTTTACCAATAGGAGGACACTCTCCTATGATAGAAGACTGATACCCTGACACAGCCCCTAAAAATTGTGCAAATATGCTGGTAGGTTATTTCCTAAGAGCTTAGAAGGAGGAACAACCCATACAAAGTACAACAGAAATGCCAGAACCGCCACGATGTAAGTCGCTGAAGAATGGGGTCCAAGGTGCAGAGAAGTGGGCGTGTTAAAAAGGGCCTGAGATGAGAAAACCCACCAACTGTGTTCCACGGGAGGCGGGGCCAGGAGGACAATTGGTTTAGCAGAATGGTAAGAAATGTGTTGGTGAGAAGGGCGCAAATACTGGGACTGGAGAAGCTCAAATGGGCACTGTCTCCTGAGACGAGGAGATACCGCTCTAGAACTAGCTCCCCTGATAACAGTGGGATGATAGACACTCAGGTTAACAGAGGCTGAGAAGCATATGGCATCAGAAGCAGAGTGGACGCAATGACTGTGGTAAGGAGCGGTCAGCATGGCAGCGGAGATAGCCTACCCCAGAGAGAACAGAGAAGTGGTTGCGAGAACATGGCATTCTGAAGGGCAAGTGAGACAGATGGGCAGCCCACAAGGGTATCGCGCAATCTACACACAATCAAAAGAAATCAAGGAGGCTGAGGGGAAGTCCCTTAATTAAAAAAAAAAAAAAAGAATCATGATCAGTTGCCCAGGTTCTGGACCTGGAACTCAGTGACTCGAAGGGAAAGCTGGGCCTCAGAAGGTTGTACCCTGCAATGCCACACAACTATACACGGGATGGGAAGGGAAGATCCAGAGATGCAGAGGAGTGGCTGGACATAGAGACAGGACCTGAGTTGACATTGCTCTTGGTCACGCAAAGCGTCATCATGCCCCGTGTTAGAATGCTGGCAGCAATATACGGAGATATCCACAGGTCTGACTCAGAGTGGGCCCACTGGATCCACAGACACATGCAGTGGTTATCCTAGTCCCAGCACGTACAATCAGAATGCACATACGTGGTAGTTAGGCAGAGCGGCTAATTAACCACACTGGGGAAGGTCAAGGGGAAGCCTATGAAACCACCCTCCTGCCCCCAGCAGCCAAGACAGTAACTCATAAATAATGCCATATCCTGAGGGTCTGAGGGGAGCTATCCAGGAGATTAAGAGTTCTAGTTGTTTTTTTAATATAAAAGAGACATAAAGATATAAAAGAGGTATCAAGGAAAAGACATAAAGATGATAGCCTGCTTATTCCCAACTGATTCACCAGTCAGATCACTCACATCTTTGTCGGAATAAAATAACGCTGCTTCAGGCACATGGCGGTACCTGGTAAATAGCCACCTTGGCGAATGTATTCTTATCCATCTCTCTGAGAGTAAGGGCCAGAGCAGCGTGCATTCACAGAAGACTGATAACACTATACTTTCATGACCTTAGGAAGCCTGGTCTTGTAGATATGCTGCAGGACATTGCACTAGTCCAATACATCTATGGCCTCATGTCAACCAAAGAGGATGAGCAAAAAGTGCCACTATGACGGGAGATAAAGCCTATAAAGATTCAGGAGACTGCTGGAACATCTTCAAAATAAAGGACTAATTTCTCCCACCACTGAAAAGGAATCATATGCTCCATAGGTCAGTATGGATTCTAAGGTCAACAAAGTCCCTTCATGGGAACACTACTCTAACCACACTTGCCAAGTCACATGGAAAGCTTTGAGTAGAGCCCAGAGCCGGAATGACTACAGCCAGTTGAGCACGTAGTATAAGCAGTCTTGTCCCTTGGTCCATAAAACCTGGTAGATCTGATGATTAAAACATCTCTGATGGGCAAAGATGCTGGATAGAGTTCACGGTAAATCTAACTGGAGAATTACAACGTGGACCCATAGGGTTCTGGAATAAGGCTATGGCATTTGCCACGAAGAACCACAGGTCATTTGAAAATAGCTCTTGGTTTGCTGCTGGACCTTGCAGAGTGCTTGACAACGTGACTCGGCAGATGTTAAGCCATGAATCTGAGGAAGGCCAGCAGCAATCCATTCTAAGATATGCGGTAGTTAGGGCATTGGACACGGGCAGGTGGCCCAGCCTGCCTCCCACGCCATTCACTGTTGCTGCTCAGGGCCCTCTCCCTCAGCTCACACCTATGACCAAGAGGGTGGGCATGTGTCCCGTACAACCAGCTTATGGAAGAGAGAGAGAAAAAAGCCAAGTTTTGTTCACAGATGGGTTGGTTTGGTCTGTAGAGACAAAACAAAAATAAACTGCTGTTGCAAGATAGCTCCACTCGGGTGGCCCTTTAAGACAGTGGCGAAGGGAAATCCTTGCAAGGCAAAATCAGGCTATCCAGCCACCCACCTTCTGTAGAAATAGAACAGGCCCGAGGCCAGAAAAAAAACATAAACTCATGGAAGTAGCAAATGGCCTGGCTGGTTGGCCAGGGGCCTAAAAGGAGAAAGAAGGTCAGGGACAAGGGTAGAGGCACAGGGATGGATGGATAGGAGTGGGCATGGATTATAAAGATCTTTGAACAACCAGTCCAAATTTGGACCACATTTGATACCAATTTGGCCAGTTGATATCAGCCAACTTGTTCCTTTTTTTTCCCTTTAATTTATTTATTTGTGAGAGGAAGAGAAATAAAGAACGAGCAGGGCAAGCAGCAGGCTGAGGGAGAAGCAGGCTCCCTGTTGAGCAGGGAACCTGATGCAGGACTCAATTCATGGGCACTGGGACCATGACCTGAGCCGAAGACAGACACTTAACCAACTGGACCAGGTGTCCCCAGCTGTCTTCTTCATTAGCCACTCCTGCGCTGGCAAAATGGGTGTGTGAAAGGAGAGACCATTGTGGCAGCAATGGAAGATATACAATGGGATTCCATTCACCAAAGCTGATGTAGCTACTGATCCTGTCAAACCTCTAACCTGAGTAGTAGAGATCACAGGTGGGCCCTTGATACGATCCCCATCCCTCAAGGAGAACAACCATCCACTTGATGGCAGGTTGTCTACACTGGACCCCTTCCACTCTAGATAGGGCACTTCTCTTGACTAGAATTGACACATGTTCTAAGTATGGGTCTTGCCTTTCCTGTTTGCGGGGCTTCAGCACTATGATCATGTGGGGGTTTGCAGGTTTGAACTTACAGACACAGGATCCCATGTAGCATGGAATTGGATCAAGGGACTTTATAGTAGAGGGTAGAAGAGTAGGCTTTTCGCCATGGGCTCCACGAGTCATACCAGGTACTGTAGAAGCTGTTGGACAATCGAAGTTTGATCGGCTTTCAAACAACTGGCTTTCAAAGGTGCAGCTGAAATACCAACTTGGAAATGATATCTTATGAGGGTGGGGCAGTATCCTTCAGGGTGCAGGATATATCCTCAATCCATGGCCATTCTAGTAGTTCTGAGATCCCAATAAATGGAATACACAAGACTCACAAGACTGGGGACCGGCAGGTAGAAATAGGAATGACCCACTTATCTTTATCAATAATCCATTTGGGGAATTTGTGCTTCCCATTCCTACAACTTTAGTCTCTGTGTGTCTAAAGAACCTGGTGTCCAAAGTAGGGGAACTTCCACCAGGGGACACAGCAAGAGTCCCATTCAACTTTAGACTTTGTCTGTGACCTCATCACTTTGGGTTCTTTGTGGTAATAGACCAGCGGGCAAGGAAAGAAGTCACCACCGTGCTGGAGGTAACAGACCCAGATCATCAGGAGACAGGGCTGCTGCCACACCATGGGAGCAGGAGAGAACATTTAACTACCATCCAGGTGATACACTGGGGTGTCTCCTGGTAATCCCTCACCCAATTCAAGTGGAAAATAGTACAGCAGTATTTCTGTACTGCTTCAGAAGGGCATGGTGACCAGAGGCTTAGAGTTCTCAAAGATGAGGGAATCTGGGTCACCCTGACAGGTAAAGCTAGGGTAAGAGCAGGTAAACATCCAGACTAGGAGAGGTGCTAGTCAAGAGGCAGCAGAAGAGGGAGACCTGGGGAAACGCGCAGTCCGAGAACCGCAGTGGCTATGGTGGTACCCTGCCCAGACTCCACTTCAGGATCGGTGCCCTCAAGCCTCCCCAGCTGCCAGGAGCCTTGTCCTCCCCAGGAAGTACCTTCAGCATCTTGTCTTGATTCAGGACATCTCAGAAGAGTGACCCAGCTCTAGATCACCCCACGAATTTTGACTAAATCTGTTGCTCTAACCACATCACAGTTCAATTTCTTCCTCTCTTCAATCCAGCTTCTTGTGCTCCCTCCCGTGTTTTGTTCCTAAGAGCACTCCCCAGTCAACTTCCTGTGCAAAAATATCAGGCTCAGAGTCTGCTAAGCCACTACAGTCCACAACTGGTCTAGGCCAACTGCCTCAAGGCTGAATTACACAATAGCTTCAGTGACCTCCTCCAGGCTTCCCGTGTAATTCAAATGCCGGGTACACAGCTGAGAGGAATTTTCCCATCATGTGTATTATCTCGGGCAAATTACCGAATCAGGAAAGAAAAACTTGTATGTCAATGGAGAACTATGCATAGTCTATAGCAAACCTTTTTGTCTGAAATTTTGATTCTGCGGGAGCTATTTTATGACTTTGTAAGTTGTAGGGAACTGCTAAGACATATAAATTCCATCCCCTCTAAAAGTGGTTCAAATGTCTCCCTCCCTAAAACAATAAAAAAAACATTTATCTCCAATGTACAGTTCATTTCAATATTCCTTTACTCCATGTAACTGTTTTTTGTTGTTTTTTTGTTTGTTTGGTCTTTGGTTTTTTTTTTTTTTTTTAAGAAAACTTAAATTTGAACTCATCGTAACATGTGGTTAGTTCTCTGGATTAATGCATCAGATATATTCCTGAACATGTGTACATTTTCATATCTGAGTATAATGACTTTACCTTTTCCTGAAAACTTCCTTATGATCCTTAATTTCCACATATGTAAGATAACAGTAAAAAGATCTGGCAGGTTTGTTGGGAATTTGTCTGGCACACAGTAGGGACTCACACCTTGCTGCAATCAGCCCTTTTCAAAGAAAATCATCACACCATTTTAGAGGGTCCTTTTGCCAGAACTTGCAATGGAAACAGATACTATTTTCCAGAATTTTTCATCTGGCAAGAGTTAACATATACCAGCCCTTTGCCACAGACATGGCAGACTTTTCTTTTCACTAATAGATCCACTGCCAAATCAGACTGTAATTGTAATTTGTTATCGTCTGTCCTTGAATATGGAGTATTTCTGAGATCAATTTACTTTATGACAATCCTTTTCAGGCTAGACAGACACCCCACATTTTAAATGTTCTTTTTAAAAACAGATCTTACTTTTAATGTCTTAAAATATTTGTTTGCTCTTGTCACGAGTGAGAAATTCCTTGAAAAAGTCCCCCCTTTCCCTAAATCGACGGGGTATGAGAAACTAATTAATTTCTTCTTAGTTGGAAATGCAATAAAGTGGGAGGTCTAGTAAATTTATGTCCTCTGAATTATCAGATAGAGACTTTCCCAAATTTAAATAGTAAACTTCTTGCCTGTAGTTAAGATTAATACTCCCCAGTCAAAACAGGAAAGGCAAGGTGTTGCAGCGATTAAAGTGCCCAGACAGAAGTGGAAACTGAATGTGCAAGGAAGCTGGAGCCTAACCTAGCTGTAGTCACGTATCTGAAGAATGTGATAATATGAGAAATGTGGTGTGCTTGCGTGTCTGGAAAAAGCAAGTCAAAACCCAAAGTCTGCTAGTGTTTACAACCACAGAATAAAAAAACTAAAACTGAGAGACATAAATATTCTATCACTAGAAAAGTAGAAAAATTATAAAGCACGTTTTCCAAGCCAGGAAAAAAAAATGATGTTCGGCTTCCTTGTGCTCTAACCCTACGTCCATGAATGAACTTCTGATGGTCCATGTGGCCTATCAGTTATCTTCTGATGAGGCTGGAAGTGCCCTAACCTTTAGAACTGTAAGTTAAGGGGTGCCTGGGTGGCTCAGTGGGTTAAAGCCTCTGCCTTCAGCTCAGGTCATGATCCCAGGGTCCTGGGATCGAGCCCCTCATCGGGCTCTCTGCTCAGCGGGGAGCCTGCCTCCTCCTGTCTCTCTGCCTGCCTCTCTGCCTACTTGTGATCTCTGTCTGTCAAATAAATAAATAAAATCTTAAAAAAAAAAAAAAAGAACTGTAAGTTAATAAATTGGCATGTTGATCAACATTATTTATCTTCTACTTTATCAGTTAGTTCTAAAGTTAAATCAGTTTCTGAGAAAACCCAAGTTGCTACAAAACTTAGGTTCTAACAAAACCAAGTCTATGTACTAGCTCCTACCGAGCTATAAAGCCAGCCACATTTGGATAGCCCATCGACCCTGCTCTAGAATCTCTCTCCACATTAATTCTAGGTCTTCTGCCATCTTACTCCTTTACCCAAAACACACTTTGTGTAAATTTAGCTACAAAGTGATGCTAGTGAAAATTTCATTATGGAAACAAATGCATCCTAAATTTGACTTCATTCTCCTTGTTATCCAGAGTGGGGGCTGATGATCTTGTATTTTTTTTAGGCCCACTGCCCAATTTCCAAGAGGCTTGCCGTGCGGACCATGGCAGATGAGTCAGTGCGTGGCATGGCAGCTATGCCGTACCATCGAGTTACTGGAGACACAGAGCTCTCCTAGTTTCGGTACTTGTCATTTCTTTGTCCCTCTCACCCATGGCCCAGATCACCTCTGCGTTTTTTCCCGACCTGCCTTTCCAGAGGGTGACCTAATATATGTTGAGAAACAGAGATGTTAACTAGGGACATGTCGGAACTTGTGGAATTGGATACTTTTCTGGTTTCCAGAAAGGAAAAGTTATTATTCAAGGGAAGCTATTTTTGCCTCCTGTCTTCTGGCCCCATATGTCCAAAGAAAAAGTAAATCTAAGGTCACACAAGATGAGTCATAAGCCTCTAGATGGAGTAGTTTTCAGTAATTAAACTATTTTTTTTCTCCAAACACTCATCCTACCCAGCTTAGAAAAAGGACAGATGAAGTTCCTTTAATTTTTGCCTGAAACACCTTTCAGAGCTTAGGCTATCAATGGAGATTTTGTTCTATTGAAAATGAATAGAAAAGTTAAACTCAGGGCCGGGAAAGGACTTTGGCTATCTTGTCTCTGCTGTTACTGCTACATGACCCCACTGTGTTCTGATACAGGAGGGTTAATGAAGACCTCAGGCCAAGAAAATAATTGCCAGATACAGGAGGGTAATGAAGACCTCAGGCCAAGAAAAACCCACTGTGTTGTGACTGAAAACACTGATTTCTAAATAAAAAATAATGTGACCTATAATTTAAGCAGTGCCTACAGGTATGCAAGATGTTAACGAAACCCTGTGTATTTTTCGTTGGTCTGCCTGTTTTATCTGAGGTGTCTGGTCTACCCCCAGGATACACTTTGTCCTGGATCGGATACAAACTTCCAAAGAGCGGCCAGGCCCACACTTCTTTCTGAGGCCACTGATCCTGTTTTCTCTCAGCTCGTGCAGTCTCAGCGGACTTAGTTTGTACTAATGTGCCAATGAAGCCTTGCACCCCACTCCACACCTCCAACACTCCCTATCATAGGTGACCACAACTGCAGGTTAGCTAGCAACTTCGGACGCGGCTGAACTTGAAAGAACGCCACACGTAAAGGCAAGGTGAAGGCTAGCCAAAGCTTAAGTAACATAATGTTCTGATACAGAGAAGGGAGGGTGCCAGGGGATCGTAATAAGGATTAACATTTGACAGAGGAGATTTCCACACAATAACGGCAAAGAAGCACGTTGTAACCAAGCCTTCAACAAAAAACAATGAAAAAAAAAACCTATACAAAATATAAAAATATATTTGAAGGCACTAGGGTGCTACACCATAACTACAACATTAGAGGCTAAGAGCCCCGAGAGAAGGGAAACCCAGAGAAGCACGATGGGTATTTGGTGCCACACCTGCCCATTTGAAAGCAGTGACTGAGGGGGTGAGAAGCTGAGCAGAGCGTCTGGACTCTCCCAAGGCTGTGATGTCAATAACTCGGGGAATACTACGGATGAATCCCCAGACTTTCAAGTTGCTTCTCTGAAGGGCTATGGCATAGGAGTAAAGGTGAACTAGACAGAATAGACTCAGGAGACTGAAGTCCATCTTCCGAAAGCTCATTCTCCAATTTCCTAACTTGTCGCCAAAAGTAAATCTTGAGGAGGATAACATCCAGAGCCTCAATTATCTATACATTCTCATATACAAGTTAAGTTCATGTCAGAAATGTGTAAATAAATAAAAACGATGAGAAGGAAGCATGTTCAAGAGATCCAGATATTAAAATTATTAGACATGAACTTTAGAATAATGGTAGTTAGTATGTTTACTAAGTTAAACAAGAGAATATCAAGAGTTAATTGAAAACTGTATTAAAAGTGGGAATTCCAGAACTGAAAAACTGGATGACTAAAACTGAGAACTCAATAGATCAATAGATCAATAGATCAATTTAACAGAAGACTAGATACAGCTGAAGGAAGAACTAAATAAATGATGATATGTATAGGAAAACAGTCAGTCTGATATATGGAGAGGCTTAAGATAGGAAATTCAAAAAAAGTGTAGATGAAAACAATAAAAAGGTTTAATATATTTTTTAATTGCAGTGCAAGGAGAGAAAGGCAATATGCCAAAAGGAATGTTTGAAGAGATAATGGGCAAGAGTCAAGGGACAGTAACAAAGCTTTGGCAAGATAAATACAAAGAAAACCATTCAGAAGCTAAATATGGAAAACTATTAAAAATCACAGACAAAAATGAAATCTTAAAAATAACCAAAGAAATAAGAAGGTATTGCCCCTTAAAATAGCTATCAACACTACAGGAAACCAAGGAAGTCAGGCAATAGTGGGATAATACTTTTGAAGTACAGAAAGAAAATAACTGCCAATTCAGTATTCTGTATCTCCCCCGCAAAAAACTTAAAACATTTTCACAAAAGAAAAATAGAAAGTCAAGGAATTTGTTACTAACAGACCAAAAAACTGTAAAGGGAGTTCTTCAGGCAGAAGGAATATTATTCCAAAAGAAATCACAAAAATTTGGAAGCAATAGGACAAGGAACAAATAGAACAAAGAAAGAACAAATAGAACAAAGAACAAAGGAAGGAGTAATTATGTGAATAAACCTAAATTAATAAAAGTTATACCAAATAATGATGCCCTCGAAGTTTAAAATACAGAATTAAAAATGCATGACCAAACAGTACAAAAAGATGTGAAGGTAGAAATAGGTAGTCCAAGAGATGGTAAGGTACTATGTAGGTAAGCTTTAATTTCAATAACCACTAAAATACTAAAAAGATATCTAGGTAGGGGTGCCTGGGTGGCTCAGTCAGTTAAGCGTCTGCCTTCAGTTCAGGTCATGATCCCAGGGTTCTGGGATCAAGCCCCACATCAGGCTCCCTGCTCAGTGGGGAGTCGGCTTCTCCCTCTCCCTCTGCCTGCTGCTCTGCCTACTTGTGTTCTCTGTCAAATAAATAAATAAAATCTTTAAAAAATATATCTAGATAACAAGCAGGGGGAGGGGTATAATAATGCAAATGACTTATAATAATGCAAATGATATACAGAAAAGAGGAGACAAAAGAAAACAAAACAGTAAGAGGGTAAATTTAAGCCAAAAAATCAGCAATTAAATATAAATGGACTACATACTACATTTAAAATACAAAGATTGTTGGGATGCCTGGCTGGCTCAGTCAGAGCGTGCAACTCTTATCTCAGGTTTGTGAGTTTGAGCCCCATGTTGGGTGTAAAGATCACTTAAAAATAAAATCTTTAAAAAAAAAAAAGATTGTAAATTGATTTCAAAAAATCCCAATTACATGGTGGTTTATAAGAGTATATTCTAAAACTAAGAGCTAGAAAGGTTGAAAGTGAAAAGATGAATACAGTTATAATACACAAACAATAGGTATACTTACATCAAATAAAGTAAATTTTAGGGAAACAAGTATTACTAGACATGAAAAGGGCATTTCATAATGATTAAAGGCATCAGTTGGTCAAAGCAAATCTTCCAAATTTATATACGCCTAACAATGTAGCCTCAAAATATATACATCAAAACTTGAAAGAACTAACAGTAGAAATAATTCTACAAATACAGATCTCCCCCCCGCCCAAATCAGTAAGAATATACAGGATCTCAATAACATAACAAAACTGACTTAATTGATGTATTTAGTATCAGAAGGCTTCCATAACTGCGTAATACATGTTTCTCCCCCAAATGCCCACTGGAACATTTACCAAAACTGACAATGTACAGAACCACAAAGCAAGGCTAAACACATTTCAAAGCATCATTAAGAGAGCTTCCCTGATCATGGATATTAAGCAAAAACTAGAAAATCCCAAATATTTGAAAATTAACCAACATGACTCTAATTAACCCATGGGTCAAAGAAGAAAAATCATAATGGAAACTAGAAATTATAATAGAAATTGATAATAATGATTGGTAATGGAAATATGTCAAATCTTGTTTGATGAAGCTAGAATCAATGCTTAAAGACAAATGTACAGCCTTGGGGTGCCTCGGTGTCTCAGGGAGATAAGCGTCCAACTCTTGATTTCACCCCAGGTCATGATGTCAGGATTGTGAGATCAAGCCCTGTGTTGGGCTCCATGCTGGACGTGGAACCTGATTAAGATTCTCTCTCTCCCTCTTCCCTTGCCCCTCCCTTCCTTCTCGGGTGTGTGAGTTCTCTTAAAAAAAAAAAAAAAAAAATTACACCCTTAAAATACATACGGTAAAGAGCAAAGGTTGAAAACCAAAAAGCTGAGTGTCTATACCGACAAGTTAGAAAAAACCCCAGCAAACGAAACCAGAAGGAAAAAGAAGGAATATAATGTGGAAATAAAGTTAAAGCAGAAAAGACAATACAAGGATGAGCAAAGTCAAAAGTTCATTCTTTGAAAAAATAATCTCTTGTTGAGCTAATCTAGAAAGGAAAGACGAAAATACTCAGTTTTAGGAATGGGAAAGGGAACAAATCTACAGATGTTACAGACACAACAAAGGTGAAAGAATATTATAAATTACTTTACGCTGATAAATACGAAAATGGAAAATGGGATAGATATAGTCCTATAACAGTGAATCTCACCACTGGCAGAGCCCAAGACTCCTTCAGGGAATCCATGAGATCCAAATTACTTTCATAACAATACTAAGATATCATCTGCTTTTTTCACTGTACTGGCATTTATAATAATTGTGCAGGAGACGCAGTGAGTCAAACTACAGGCACCTTAGCAGGAATCAAGTCAATGGCACCAAATGACTAGTGTCCACTGTATTCTTCACCGCCGTGCACTCAAAGGGGGAAAATCAACTTCACCTAAGAGTATCCTTGATGAAGCAACAAAAATTGTTAAATTTATTACATCTTATTCCTTCAAAAGTCATCTTTTTGGGACATCTGTGTGGCTCAGTCAGTTAAAGCATCTGCCTTAGGCTCAGGTTGTGATCCCAATGGGCTCCCTGCTCAGTGGGGAGCCTGCTTCTCCCTCTGCCTGCCACTCCCCATTTGTGCTTTCTCTGACAAATAAATAAAATAAAATCTTTGAGTGGCAAAATGGGAAGTATGTACAAAGCACTTCTTCATCATACCAAAACATAGTTTTCTCAAAGAACAGCCCTTTTGTGATTGAATTAGGAGCTAAGCTAACGATTTTTTTTTTTCATGGAATGCCATTTTTACTTGAAAGAAAGACTGAGACAAACTATAATTATTCAGACTTCAGTATTTGACAGATTTTTCTCAGAAAGGAAGAGAGTCTGTGGCTTTAAAGACAACTCCTGACAATATTTGTTACCAATGACAAAATTTGACTCTTGATAAAAAGTTTAGAATTCTTGTATCAGCCACTAAGAACTTTCTACTCCCCAGTAAAGGTGTATCTGACTAGACTGCTGTTGATATGAAAAAAAAAGTGATTTTTTAATAATGCATAATGAAATGTGTCAATGTTTGGGAGATCTGCATAACTCAGGGAAACATTACTTTCTAAATAAATCATGTGACAAAATCACACCCAAGTAAAAGATCCATTCCAAGTAAGGTAAGGCAACGGATTTTAAAATAATCCAGTACAAACTCCACATTGCAACTAACCTTTAAGAAAGTACCACTTGTCTAATTTTAGTGAAGTATCAAAACAAGAATATCAACAATTTTCAGAAAAGGCTATTAAAATAACTCCTCTCTTTTCCATATATATATATATATATATATATATATATAGCCAGGTTTTCCTCACATGCTTTGACCAAAATAATATAATGCAACACATTGTATGTAGAAGCAGATAATTCAGATGTCTCCTACATTTTTAAAAATGGAAGCATAACTTAAAATAAAAATGTTTAACATGTAATGAGTTTATTAATTCATTTAGAAATAATACCTTTAAAATGTGTTTTAATTTCTCATGCAATTAATATCCATATAAACCACATAAACCAAAACTCTTTGGGATGGGGGAGTCCTCAGTAATTTTTTTCCGAGTATTCAGAGACCCAAAAGTTTGAGAACTGTAGTCCTAGAAAAACCCAGCTTACCAAAACTAACAATAAAGAAATAAAAAATCTGAATCCATAATTAGAAGCCTTTGCCCAAAGATCATTCTAGGTTCGTACGGTTTCACTGGTAAATCCCCCTACCCAAAAATCTACCAAAGGAAATAATTTACACAGAGAAAAGCACAAATGTCATGAGAGGTGAGTGAGGCTGCCCCTGAGAAAAGGAGAGCAAACATCTGGACCCATGTCTACCTAAGTAAGTTTCTGCTGATTTTCTGCTCTAGATCTACAGATGCATCCTAGAAGAAACACCTTAATTCTCAGGTGGTCTGGATCTCTGCTTCTTGAAAACGATACTCAGATTCTGGAGAGTATACACAGATCTGCTGTGGACATTTTAGTCAACACTTTTGTAGGCACTGTGTCGCAACCATCCAGTTTGGGGAACGGACTCCAGAATCAAGGCTAGCTCTGATTTGCCTGAGCCAATCATGGTAATTCTGTTTATCTTGTCCATGTCAGATCTTTTATTAAAAGGACACACAGACAAATACGCTGAGGCTTCTGGGAAATTTTCTGATGTAAGAGAGAGAACTAGAAGTTTTTTCTTTCTGGATGATGATGTGTATAGAATGGGGTCTAGAACTACAGACAACTGAAGGCTGAAAGGAAGCCAGCATACGCAGGGGGTAGGAGAGTTGAGAAAATTATAGATATACAGAGCTGAAGTAACACAAACAAATCAATCCTAAAAGCCCAGTCTACCCTTAATTTTGTAGTGAGCCAACTGCCTACATTCAGCAACTCTGAAATGGGTTTTCTCTTTCTTGCAACTATAAGCATCCCAAGTAAATTAGCATTTTGAAACTATTTAAAAGAATACTATTTCATATTGCAATTGTACAAGAGGAGTCACTCCCCAATTAATAAGCTAGATACACCTGCATTCTGTCTGAAGAAAGGTAAACCTTCCATTTGCACTACACTGGATTGGTAGAAAATCAAGAAGTCGTGGGTGTTGTGGGAGAGCAAACCCATTACTATTAAGAGTATTGTGAATACTGGGGCGCCTGGGTGGCTCAGTGGGTTAAAGCCTCTGTCTTCAGCTCAGATCATGATCCTGGAGTCCTGGGATCGAGCCCCGCATCAGGCTCTCTGCTCAGCGGGGAGCCTGCTTCCCCCTCTTTCTCTGCCTGCCTCTCTGCCTACTTGTGATCTCTGTCTGTCAAATAAATAAATAAACTCTTTAAAAAAAAAAGTATTATGAATACAGAGGCACTACTTAGTGATCTGCTTAAATTCAACATTGTCCTGGGATGTTGATTTTATCTGATAAAGACAGATCAAGAGTATATGCTTTAGAATCGGACTGGAGACCTGGAGTATTCCTGTAAGGGCCAATTATTATGTATTCGCACAAGTTTCCGGGGAGCAAAAGGGAGCCCTAGAGCAAAGGATCACTCTTCCCATCAGCACAGTTTACCGTGTGTTGAAACTGAGTGGTTTCTGGAATGGCTACCAGACCAGACGGAGTCATCTCCAGCCACTTGCTGTTATTGTGCATCCTAAGAAGTTACAAAGCAATCTAGTGATCCTCTTACACCAAATTATATTTTCCCACGTATAAAGTTCAGTGACGCTTAATTTCCTTTAATAAGCACCTAAGAAGGCGGGGGGAATAAAACCAGTATTTCACACACCACGTGCAGGTGAATACCCAAGAAACCACCATTTGGTCACGACCTTATTTTACGGGGTCCTCTTCACCTTCCGCACAGGAAAACACATCTAACCTGGTGAGACCCAGTGGCTACCAGGTCAGCAGAACTTCTGGAACCTTTAGGAGGAAAAATCCCAAGTAAACCAACTACACTTCAAGAACGATAGAGAGATTTTATGGGACTCAAATTTCATGTCAACCCCCCTTTGAATCTCTGGCTCTAAATTCACGTACGGAGAATTTCTTTGAGGACGTGTTTCCTTTAACCGGTAGGTAGTTCCTGTCACTGGAAAAAATAAAACTAAATACCACTACATTTCCAGTTGTGCCCCTGTGATCTCTGGCGGAGGTCGTGGGAGACAGCAGACTGTCTGGGGCTGTGACACAGATGGCGCATCACGTGCAGCCTGGCAGTTCTGGTTGTTCCTAGTAGTTAGAATGACTCACTAAAGGCTTCCTAAGTGATTTGAGTACATCTATTCCCGCTGAGTCAGCTTGCACTTTCTCTAGGTATTATACGCGTAAACAGTGGGCTAGTGCTTGCCTCAGGTTAGCGTCTGCCTGATTTTGATGACTATAATCCAAATGTTCACCTCTTTTTCTATATTGTAACTTAGTGTAACATAGTGAACTTTCATTATCCCGTATGTCCCATCTAATATTATATCATTAATATGACACATTCAGATAAATTCAAGACCTAAACTACAACCTTTCTACCTTTCTACCAAGTATGAAAAGTTATCCTTTTAATATGAAATATGTGTATTTCTGTTATAAGCTGAATCACATGTTTATAGGCTTCTGATTAAAATGATTATTTCAGGACCAAGTACATGTTTCAAAATATACTATGCAGAGCTTAATATGGTATACCTGAATTTTTCTTAATTTGACAAAAATGGACAGAAGGCAAAATGAAAAAAAATTTATTTCCGCAGTGTTTTATCCACTGTCAATACTGTATTTTTGATGCAATATATTTGCAAAGAAAAAAACAATCTCAGCTTTTATTTTCCATTTTAAACAACTACAATATTTACAAGCTATTTAGAATAACAAACACTCAGACGCACACACACTCACGGACCCACGCAAGTACATATATTCTTATCTCTGGTTTATACTGAATGCTGGTAAAGGCAATGAATGCTTTCAGAGCCCATGATCAGAAAAGGGAAACCCATTTTCCTCCCTCACACAGACCTTCCTGAACCACTGTTAGTATTCTTCCTTCCATTTCCTCATGCAGAGCTCATTGTACAGGCTTAATCAGTTTTTACAATTTATTTTTACTTAAACTATAAGCTTTAAAAAGCATAAGCAGACATGATTTCCCCCACACTTCTGTTATTTTGGTTGCAGAATCAAGCTTCACATATTAAAAAATTTTGTTTAACCACAATCACACTAAACCCAAGAGTCATCTGGAGCAGCCATCTCATTTTCTACCTGCTACTCTGTTTGGAATCCCAGGGCATCATGTCACCTGTGAGAGAAACACCCAGGCATCCAACCTTCCCACCATCTTACATGACTGTTGTTCCTTCTAGCGTGGCTCCACCAAATCATAAATTGTCAGGTGCAGAGCTGAGGCATAAGAAAAAGTTCTGACCCTATATAATAGGTATAAGTCTTACGACAGAGTTGTCATGTAACCTCGTGATGACAATCGGCTCTCGCTCCCCCAAAGAATGTTGTGTTGCTTCCATAAAATGGCAGATATTAGTTTAGCTCGCAAACAGAACTTATCTACTCTACTTCAGAAAGAACATGTGGCTGATAGGCAGTAAGGAGAAATTCTTATCATACATATTTCTTGACAGATGACTCTGCTGAGGTGATTGAAAGCAGAAAATATACTTGTTTCAAGCAAAATTAATGCTCCACTCACATACCTACCAGATCTATTTGTATAATAATTAATTCCTTTCCAGTCACAGTTCTTACCTAAACATTTCACAAGTTAAAAATGAGAAGGCCTAGGTGTATACCAACCAGATTTTTTTCAATAGAGAAATGAAGAATTGAGAGGCTGGTTTTTAAATACTTAGTTAAAAACCCCTACAGATAACCAATGTGATATTAAAACTTATGCTGCACAAATACATGGTCCTATCTGATTTTCCTCTTTCTCTAAATCAATAAAACTCAATTTCCACATAAGACTGAAACCAAAAGTTCATAGGCCATTTACAGGTTCCAAGTACCATTTTAGCCTTGATTGACATTCTTTTTCCACTCATTTTAGAATTACAAGAAAAGCCTCTGGAATAAAAATTGATTTTGTATACCTTACCTGAACAATTTATCATATCAAAGGAAAATGGACTGGGTCTGTGTCCAGGTAAAGTAATTTTGCGTGATTATATTACACTACAGAAAAGAATAAGAATGAAGCCTGAGGGCTTGAACAAAGGGTGGGGGATTGTCTATATTAGTGAAAGAATAAGGAAGATAAACAAAAAATAATTAATCTGGGCAGCAGTTTATAGTTTAATAGCTAGTAAACATAAATTCAAAGGCTTCTCAAGCAAAATTACTAAGGTATCTTTTTCTCAAGTCATATATTTAGGAGGAAAGATTTTTGAAAGTTAACTAAAAGAAGAAGATAATTTTAGACTCTGGGCAAATCATAAGTTGAAAGACCTTGTTCTGGATGAGGGACTCAATGCAGCAATCCGCCAAATGAAGAGTTTCTAAGCAGAGGCAGAAGGATGCTGCTCGGAAGCAAAGGGGAATTTATTAAGGCTAAGCTACCCTTGCTTAGATCGGAGGCTGTTTTCTTATATTTTGTTAGAAGATAGAAAAATAAAGCAACTCAGGAAGAAAAACACATCTTCCTAATGAGCTTAGTCTCTACATAAAAACTTGCTATTTCCATTGCCTGACATCTGGTACACAGAGTAATTTTCCACACCTCACTTGGGATAGAAACACTGACTATCTCTGTTTCAAGGATTAGCAGAAGTATCTCAGATATACTTGAAATATTTTTAAAACTACTTCAAATCTAATGGAAGCTCATCTTCCTATAATAGAAACTCAAAGAATGCAGAACACTGATGAAGTCTGTTCATTAATTTCCTGAAAGGTAATGAATTTCCTCTTACCTTAAAAATATACAGCCTCACCACCTACTCTCCCAAGCCCCTTAAATATCAACAGCTTATATGAATCTAGACTCTTGGAAAATTTAGAATACTTTAGAAAAAAGTGAACATTTAAAGTTTTATCAAGTATTAAAAATGGTGCAAAAAGAGGGCTCACACCAAAGTTGTATGCTGGAAGATTAACTAAAAGCTTAATTTTGAGTTATAAAGTGATTTTTGCCACTGAGTGAGAAGAAATAAGAAAAAAAAAAAAGGGGGGTAACAATTTATAATCCACTCCAGGACTCTCTCTCAAAAGAAGGAAAACACAAAATCAAACAAGAAAAAGACGAGAGAGATACCAATGAAACTCTGTTTAAAAGAAATGCATAAAAAGCTAGTATTTTAATTCCATATTCTTATTTTCAAATAATGGAACTCTGAAAGTTTTGGCAATTATGACCTAAAGACACTAGTGTATGTACACTCGAGTCCTCCACACTAATGAAGAAAGTTAATCAGGGAATCTTAACAAACAACTCACTGTTCTCCAAGGAGGGGTGGGAGGGAGAATAAGACAGTATGATCAACTTACTTAATGGAAGCATGTATATTTGTATGTAATCATTCAGGTCCAATTATTGTTAAGAACCTTTCCCTCAATTATCACTGCTTTCCCTCACATAATTCTTAGAAAAGTATTTTGACTTTCAAAAGACTATCAGTTTTAGACTTAAAAAAATAAGAACAGGGCTCCTGTTAGGGGTTCTTAATTGATAAATTCACTAAAGGGCTCTCTGATAATAAAATTCGACTTGCTTTGAGATGAATGTCCATAGTTGCTACCCCAAATCAAGACGCAATATATATGTTTTGTATAAAATCTAGTCTTGCATTTTTAGAGTATGCAACGTGTTTAACAATGGGGGGTAGGAGGTTAGGAACACAAATAATTCTAACTCTTCTGACTGAATCACCTGAAGCTTAGATTTTCTTCCCCCCGTGTAGGAAAATGAATTATCTTCCATTTAAGACTGAAAGGGCTCCACTTATCTTCCCATTTAGGTAATGGCCACGAGAAGATCATATTCATTTCAGAAAGAGAACAAGCAGCAGGAATCATAACTCCTTTGAGAATATCTTAAATAAATATAGGTGGTTAGACAGATCATATATATTCAGTTTCAGAAGAAAAAAAAATAACAGCCTGAACCTTAATGACATGCTGTAGATTTGCAAAATGAGGCAAATACGGAATACAGAATGTCACAACAGTATCAGGAAAATACATTTTAATTGATCAATTTAGCAAAGGTACCCTTTGTGCAAAGGTTCAGGAAATCACTCAACAAATGTTTTTAAACAGGAAATTTTGCGAAGTGTGAAGTATGGAAACATGAGCACGAGGCACACTGGGTTCTGAATTACCACAAAAATTTTGAATTAGAAAAGGGCCTAACAGATGAAAATGCAGTCGGGTGGTGCATTCTTAGCTACTGATTTC
The DNA here is from genome assembly GCF_963455335.1 of Martes martes. NCBI lineage: Eukaryota > Metazoa > Chordata > Mammalia > Carnivora > Mustelidae > Martes > Martes martes. The sequence continues at coordinate 133,216,005 of NC_137894.1, forward strand.
CTCAGTTTTCCTCCCTTCTACTAAAGTGTTAGGCTGCACCGCAGGAGCAACAGTGGGGAGTGAAGAGGGAGGCAGCTCCCCTCTCCTGTCACCTCATCAAAAGACACTTGAAGCCTGTGCCGTCCAATGCGGGAGCCACCAGGCACATGTGGCCAGTGTGTACTGGAAATCTGGCTAGTGCCACGTGCTGAACGAGGAACACTTCGGGCGCACTGGATCCGCTAAACCGTATGATTAAAATCAATTTCACCTGCTTCTTTTCACCGCCCACTCACAGCGGGGTAGAAAGATGGCTGCTCCTAAATGCTCAGACGAGACACAGAGTCGTCTTTGGAGTTTCACCCAAACGGGGAAAGTTTTTTGGAGGCTCTAAAAAATGCCAAAAGTTGGAAATTAAATCTAAACTGCAGTTTCCACCCAGCCCGATTGTAAATCTGAATTATATATTTCCCTGAATACACACAGATTTTTTTTAAAAAACCAATAAAATTTATGAGACAACATATTAAGTCAATTTCACAGTTATAAATATCTCAAATCACACCTACATACTATAAATTACAGGAAATAAAATTCAAGTAATAGAAAAAGAAGACAGGAGCAAAATAAAAGGCAAGGTTATTTAGAGAGGGATATAACAATCAGAACTGCACCATTTGGAGAATTTCGCTTGAAAAAATTTTACTTGATTAACTGAACTGCATGTGAGTCCCTTCAAGAGCTAATACCTCTTAAAAGAAAAGCAATCAATTCTTTCTTTAAATTCCTGGATGTTCATCTTCGTCTTTGAAAAACAAAAATATTTTCTTCCCAGAACTGACCCCGGCAGCGTTTTGCCCCAAGTGCAGAGAAGCTGAGGGCCTGGGGCACACGTGGTGCTGGGGCTCATCTGACATGTGGACACAGGAGCTGGCAGTAGTGTTCACAGGACCGATGCGCTGACTGTTATCGCTGGGGAATGCCAAAGGCGAAGCTAAGTGTATCTTCCGATCTAGTGTGCATTTTAAAGAAAACACCCAGTGTACTGGCATGAAGTACAGACTCTAACAGAAAAGGAGCAGCACAGTTCCTGCTATGTATGTTTTAAGGAAAGGGAAGGGCTTAATCCCAAAGGCAATTTAAATAATGGTATTTTATTTTTATATATAAATAAATGTTCTGAGAAATCTCAGACTTTAGTGCATTGTTGTAAAAAATTAGTGCAGTTTTCTCATTAAAGTTTTTAGCGCTCAAGGAGTAAGATAAATCTATGTCTGTTCATAGTCTCTTTCACTGTACATTAAACGTTCATACGGCTAAATGTCAAACTGAAGGTTTCTACACTGGTCTGTTCTTAAAAATCAAAGTAAATGGATTTCATGTTCTGTGACAAAACATGGCAATTATTTTTGGCAAAGAAATTAGAAAAATATGAGATCGTAGTTTAGAAATGAAGAGTTTGTTGATGTAAAGCATAGGCAATACATAGGAAAAAACTTTCCTTAAGGATGTATTTTTAACAGAACTTTATCCTTCATGCAAAATGTTTTCTCGGCAGCTAACTTAAAAAAATATTTCAGCTTTATTTGGGGATGGAGACAGTGACAGGAGTCGGGTGAAGGACGAAGCGAGGCGCGGAACCAAGCCCGTTCTCTGTCCCCGTCTCTCCCATACCGGAGCCAAGGGATACCTGCGGGCATCTTCCACGCTCTCCTCTCTTCTTCCAACGACTTGGAATGGAGAGGGCAAAGAACCGTAGTTATATGACACCGGCTCACACTTCAGCCCCAAGTTCTAGTACCCCAGTTTCAATCACAGTCACGTATTTATCATCAATCTGGACCAGCAGTACTGTCTTGTCGATGTGGGATCTAGTACCTGGATCTCTGCTGCAAGGCACCCATCGGTGAATCACCTATTGATTCAGAATACAGTAAGTCAGTGGCAGAGACCTGGAAAATATTCACAAAATTCACTCACACTTAGGGGTAGTAATTCTGTTTGGTGAAAAGGTACATTTAAAATAACATAAGCATAAATTAGCTAAACACACGCAAACAAGTCAGGCTACAAAAGAGTGACAGGCTGGGTCAGCTTCATGAAGAGAACTTACATGGCCTTCCATGCCCTCCTGAGGACTCCAGTCTTTCCAGCTGTTTCTCCCAGCTTTTAACCGAATACCCTCATCAGGCCACTGCAGCTCCTTCCTTTTTGACAGGTTGATCCCATCCAGAATTTGACTGGGATCTACAATCTATATTGCAAATAAATATGGGTCATTTCCAGTTCAACTTTTCTCGATGATGACAAATTACATAATCTCAAACAATCATCGACTCTCCATGTCTCAAGTTCTCCCACTGCCTATAACTGAACAAACAACCGGTCCGAAGGTCCGCCTCCTGCATTCCCTGTAGCCTACTGGCTGACCGCAGTGCAATGGCCACACGATGGCAGCTGAGTAGGGACAAAAGTCACCACTGAGACGCTACTTGCTTTCGGTTCTTATGCTGGAAGAAATTTTTTCTCAACATGCAAACGTGTCCTAGTCTTCAGACTAATTAATTGGAAGGTGTGTTCTCACCAGAATGCTTCACTCGATAAATGAGAAAAAAACAAAAACAAAAACAAATGAGTGACACGAATGGCACAAGAACCACGTGCTTACTCACTTGGACTCTGTAAATCACTTCCCCCCTTTTGGCGTGTGAATTATTGGCAGGACTTAAGGTGTTGCCTGGCTGGGCGTCAGCGGCACTGCTCTGACCTCCCTCTGTCCCAAGAAAGCCCACGAGAGTGTGATGTTTGCAGGCTGGGATGCTCTGGCTGGAGCTGCTAGAAGAAGGAAGGCCATGCTGCACACAGGCCATGCCGCTCTGACCAGAAGGCTCCATCTGGTTCACCATGGAGAGGCGGGACTGGATGGAGGATGGTAAGTTTCGAAGCGATATCTGACTCGTGGAAGAGCGCCGACAAGGCACAAATCCCGTGGTGGACATCCGGAGGGACGAGTGCCGGCTGCTGTAGCAATAAGAGGACTGGCTGGCCACTGAGGCACGAGCGGGGGACTGTCTCACCAGGCTTGACTGCACGGAGTGGGAGCTGTGGCTAGTGCCTAGGGAAGGATAAACAGCAAGCTCATTCTAAGTGCGATGATGTTTATTTTTCTTTATAGTTTCCAAGAGTTTCCCCCCAATTACTTGGTCAATTCACTGAATTTAAATTATACCTAAAACTTCTTTTAAAAAAGTTTGTATTGCTACCCAAAACTTTTTTAAAAAGATTTATTTGAGAGAGAACGAGAGAGTGCACAAGCGTGCGCAAGCGCAAGTTAGGAGAGGGACAGAGGTGGAGGGAGAGCAAGAATCTCCGCCAGACTCCTCGCGGGACGTGGAGCCCAACGCGGGGCTTGATCTGACCCTGAGATTCATGACCTGAGCCAAAACCAAGAGTTGGATGCCTAACAAACTGTGCCACCCAGGCGCCCCATACCTAAAACTTTTAATGTTGTCAAAAAGAAGTAATTATCTGAGATCTGTTTTCTTGTGTGCTTTTGAATTAATAATTTTAATTTGCTAATGCTTTTTAAAATTAAAATTCTGGGACAAAAACAAGACACATATGATTTTTGCAAATATCAGGATTTAACATTGAGGTGAATCCTAAAATATCTTCCACAGATATACTTCAGAATAATAAGAATACCTCTTTGATATTTCAGAAATGAAACATCCCATGGAAATGCGACCATAAGAAATATTTATGAAGGAAGTACTACGTGGTAGGATCTGTAATGACTACTTTTCAAAGTATAGAATTAATGTCCTTTCAATCCATTCCAGTGACAAACTACATAGTCTATAGAGAGATGGTGATTCCACACTATAATTTTCATATCCATTGGGGGGTTACTACTAAGTATGAATTATCAGTGATCTGGAATGCCAGGTCCTTCTGTGTCCTTTTTCAAATGGCTTGATATGATCCCTCAGGTCTGTCTTTTCCCTGACTTATAACAGTAATGTGAAGATTAGGAAATAATTAACTATACTGAAAAAATTACTCCATGTACTTTCTATCTGAAAATATAGAGCTGATCAAAATAAGAGCATTTAAGAAAGCACAATCAAAGTTCTAGCTTTTCACTCAGAAGTTACAAAAGAACATAAAAAATGTTGGTAATACACCTATTTAGAGTCTTAATTCCAACGCTACTGGATTTTTTTTTTTTTTTTTTAAACAATGAATGTCTTAAGACTTCTCATTCATGTGAAGCAGTACAGGAAAAGACAGCACTGGATCAACCAACCAGCCATATGAAAACAGATTAAATCTGATTCCTACTGCATACCAAGTGGATTACAGATCTTGTGTTAAAGGTAAATTACTAAAAACAAAATAAAGAAACCCATCATGCCTTGGGACAGGAATAATTTTCGTAAGTTAGGATACAAAAATTACTAATCATAAAGGGAAAGATCAGTAAACTGCTCTACGCTAAAATTAAAAAGACTTTTGTCAAAAGAAGAGGAACCACCCTCCTTAGGAAGAGAATGGAAAGCCCAGGGATAGAATGGGAAGAAATACTTGTAGTACAGAAAACTGATAAAGAACTCAAACACCGAATATACAAATAAGAAAAGGATAATCATGGAACCAGAGGATATTATGCTAAGCAAAATAAGTCAGTCAGAGAAAGACAAATATCCTATTATTTCACTCATGTGGAATTTAAGAAACAACAGATGAACAGGGGAAGGGAAGTTAAAATAAGGTAAAAACAGAGAGGGAGGCAAACCGTAACAGACTCTGAGCGTTGATGGAGAGAGGTGGGGGTGGGGTGGGCTAAATGGGTGATGGGCATTAAGGAGGGCACTTATTGGGATGGCACTGGGTGTTTTATGTGGGTGATGAACCACTGGATTCTGCTCCTGACCAGTGCTGCACTGTATGTTAACTTGAAATTAAGTTTGAAAAAGAGAAAGGCAGGCTAGTAACACATAATTCTCTTTATACATGCACACTAAGAGGCTTAGATACATAATTTTGTTTTCACATTACCTAGTGCTGGAGGATAAGATGGGACCGGTGGATGGAGTCCGGCTCCTGACCCTTGCCCTGGATTTCCAGTGCTTCCCTGGGGCACATTGCTGTGCGGGTCACTGGCACTCACTGCATTGTTGCTAGTGCAGGACATTCCACCTCCAGTGTCAGAATCTTCAATATTGCCACCGCTGTTACATCCGGCCCCACACCCTTTCCTTAACCTAGGAACAAACACCAGAGCAAGCAGCATTATCCCGTGATCACTTCAAGCTAGGTGTTTTATTCTACTTCTAGCTATTCTGAATGTTTAATGCTACTAATGTGCATCTTTGGAAGTCTTTACGGTGCCATCAATATTAGAAACAAGGCATTTACGTTTTCAAAGAATGGCCTAAGAACTATCCCCTCCTTATTCTCGCCACTTCAATTCTCCCCAATCTACCTTCACTTTAATATAGTGTATCATCCTTCCCAATCTTTTCATCTTTCCTTAGCCGTAATAAACCACACATAACAAAACTGTACCATTAAGGTGGAAATAGGACTCTTGCCAGCATCTGCTCAGTGCCTCTGAAGTGCATAACCCCTGAAAAATCCTCATCTCTGCTGTAGCAAACTTGGGAGAGAGCTGCTGCAATCATTTTTCCTGGTATTTTATTTGTTTGTTTGAATGTAGGGTGACCAACTATCCTGGGTTGCCCACAACTGTCTCAGTTTTGCACTGAAAGTCCTGCTTCCCAGGACACTTCTTAGTCCTGCGCAAACCAGGACAGCTAGGAACCTTAATCTTTATTACCATTTCTCTCGAGGGAAGAGAACTCAATCTCTTTAAGGCAATTCCAGCAAAACAGATAATTTTTTAAAAGAAATTTCAAACGCCACTCCGGTTTATGTTCTTCCTTCTGTTTGGATAGGGACTGATATTAAAATGGTGACACTTTTTTTTTTTTTTAGTATGCCTAGAGGAAAATGCCTTCTTGAGAGATTGCCACCCTAATTCCACATTCTGTTTTTCCTGTTATTTAAGGATCTAAACAAAAGCCAATAAGAAATTGAAAAAATACTCCGTGATTTTTCTTCACCATCCACCAAACTATGATGTTCCTATACCAAACACCATAATTTACGAGACAAAAGGTGGAGAAAAAATTCGTGTGCATACTTGAAGACACTACAGATTTGAGATCGGAGTGATGACTGGTTGTTAAAATGGCAGTAGTATTACATAATGAGGAGTTTGAGCAAGTACAGCATGCTCGCCCTTCTGCAACACCAGACTAAAACAGAAGGTGAGCAACTTCTTCAGGTGTCTTAGGTTCTTCTCTAACTTGCTGCTTGGTGACCCACACATCCTACTAGTGTCATTAATGTTGCAATACAGAGTCAAAAAAGTTAAAGAAAAGAGAACTATTCAAGAGTCTACCAAATGCTGGATCAGTGCAATCAGAGTTGGACATGAGATTTATCTAATAAGAGTCTGAAGATAAAGATGCTCAGACTACTTTCTGAAATTCCTGATAGAATAGGTTTATATTGCATTATGGCATCTGTATTTTTCTGTAAGCTTTCCAGGTGACACTTATGCGAACTGCCTCAATGAAGAAGGTCAGAACAAAACACCGCTGAAATATGCAACCCCACAGCTCACCTGTGCCAGGTTGACACTATGAAGTTTCTGATATTTCCCAAACTGATAGGTCCCCCAAGGATTTCTTTAAGCTGTTCATGGCTGTCAGAGTAAGAAGTTGTCAGGGGTGAGACAAAGATTGGGTAGCCAATAGGTTGGTCACAAGATGAGTTTATCATGTTTCTCAGAGCTTGTTTGGCATTCTGGATGCTACCTCTCTCTGGGTTACGGTTACGTAGAAAAACAAGCTCTTGCTGTTGTCCTGCCCAAAGACCTCGGACGCATTCCTTATTAACCTGAAAACCAGAACACAGGGGAATTAGGTTAAGGGGCCAAGAATGAAATTCATATAAACAGAGGAGTATAAATGAGAGGGATACAAAAGACACATGAGAGCCAATTGTGAAAAGCAGGAAACAAATACAAGTTGGTCACAGTTTAATAGAAGTTCATCAATTTTCCATTGTCACCAATGGGCTATTAAGCACATGCAGAACTCTTTTCCCTGGTCTGGTAAAAATATCAAGTTTTCCAAATTAACAATGCACTGGGTTTTGCAACTGAGATAACAGATATATTTGATAGAAATCAGAAGTAACAAATATTCAGAGTTAAAAGGATGTTTGTGACTTTGCAGGTTGATTAGATGAAGTAGATAAAAAGTGAATCATTATAAACTATTAAAATAAAATTTCAGAAATTATGTCTCCTAAAGCCATGAGATGTTTAAAAAAGCAACAAACAAAGGGAGGTAGATGGGCAATGGGGTAATTGGGGGATGGGCATTAAGGAAGGCACGTAATGTAATGAGCACTGCGTGTTCTACGCAACTGATGAATCACTAAATTCTACTTCTGAAACTAATTTAAAAAAAAAAGACAAACAAAAGACAAAAAAAGTACAAGCTATGGTATTGTTTTGAAACCTGGAAATCACATTAGCAATATGGTGTTGATGTTTTAAGAAGAGACAGTGCCCAGAGTGTATATATAACAGATAAAAGACTGCCAAAATGGAAATAAGCAAAAATTTTAAGACTTTATGGTACACGAAAAAATTTCAGAGGACAGAATAGTTTGCAAAATAAATCAAATTAAGCGCTTGTAATCAATGCTAATGTAGTATGGTCATTTTTCTTCTATGAAAAGTTTCAATCACTTTCTAAACTTGGGGTAAGGTTACGTAACTTTTTTTTTTTCAGACACAAATAAATGCCTCAAAAACTAACCTTAATGACCCTGAAGCTCAGGTAGCGTCTATTGAGCATGATGATCTTATATTCATTGGTGCCGTCATCCATGACATGCCGCAGAGCAAGAAGGGAGGGAGAGTTGGCAAGGACTGCACTCCGCCATGCAGGGTCCCCTTCATGGGCTATTACGAGGTTCTTTTCATGAGACACAATGGCTTCATAGAGCACAGTAGGGTCGTCATACTCATCTGGAGAAGTGAAATGATCCTAAACAGAGAAATAAAAAATATATACTTTACAGGAAAAGAAGGACTTCCAGATAAATGATAAAAGCTTCTGCAGTTACTAAATGAAAATTCTGAAAAACTGGTTCAATATGAATATTTCATATCCGCACATATTATTATTGTCGGAGAAAGAGTGTCTTAAATTTAAGCAGGTTAGGAATTAGCTCTAATTTTGTAAATACTTCAACCGAACCCTATCTTCTAAGTTTTAAATAAACAGATATTTTTCCAATTTTTATATATTTTCTTTTTCTTGTTCAAGTGGGGTTTTACATGTCTTCATTCATACATAATTTTTTCTCATAAAGGACTGTCTCACTGGTATCAGTTAAGGAAGGCTAACCCATATAAAAGTCCCCTAAGTTGTGTTCCTTTTTAATGAGGCATTTTTCACACAGAGCCACATCTCTAGAATGATCCCAATATGCATTTTATCTCATCTAGTTAAGATAATGAGATTAAGGGCCCTAGTCCTAAAGAAGCTAGTCAAGTCTTCCCTGAGAAATCTCTTGGTCTAGGTAACCACCACTCCTGCATTCCACAAGCCGTTATTTAATACCTGTGTGGGATTCTGTGGCAGGATTCTGTGGCAGAGATCACAGATGAAAAAGGACTATGTGGAATGTATCCCCCTTCAGAAACCAGCAAGTTAACAGGGGATGCAGGACATATACCCACATAATCTTAAGACAAATTCAAAGTTCTGAAATGAAGATTATACAATCGTAGCTATTCATAGTTGGGAGGTTGATAAATTTTTACATCCAGGTAAAGTCACTCATTTCCACTCAAGCCAAGTGACCAGACTGTGTGTGGTATCTGAGGGGAGATGGGTGAGTACAAGAAGGCAAGCTCCCCAATGATGCACCTCCACATCTGGGGGCTGGCCTATATGAGAACAGAAAGTATTCACTTGTGTATGTGAATAATGCTTCAGAATGTAAAAAGTTCTAGCAACATGCTCCCCCAACCCTAGCAACTCTTAACAACCCTGCCAAGCAGATTAAGTACATAATACCGGCTTTGCAAATATCAAATCTGTAGCTCAAAGAGTCTTCGCTGCTTCCTAAGTTAAGCCAGGACTTAAACCCATGTTTAAAGAGAATTTATCATTCTGATTTTAAAAAGTGTGTGATTACAAACGTTAACTGAAAAACCTGTAAGCCCAGTTGATGTGATTAGGGAAAGTTACACAGTGCAGGTGGTTTTGAACTGAATCTACAAGAATGAAGACAATTTCCGTGGATGGAGATGGGCACTGTTGCCGGAAAGAGAGAGAGCTCCAGGCAAGACATCGTACAGGAGAAGCACAGGTCAGTGAAGAACACAAAGGTGATTATAGCCTGAAGTCTCTCTGGGGAATTGAGTTTCTATGACGTTGCCAGGCAGCCCTGTGCTAGATAGTGGGGAAAGACCAGTGAGTGAGACAGATACAAGCACTGTTCTCAAGGAACTTAGGGTCTAGTTAGAAAATACTGAAAACAAAACAAAACAAAACTAGAAAACTAGCTTTTAGCCAGATTGTGGAGCATCTCCCTTGCTCCTTGTCCAGATTTCTGCTATTGGGCTGGTGCACTTCCCTCTGTTACTTCCTTCTCTTAGAACTGCCTTCAACTGATGGGGCTGCCTAGGCAGGAAATGCCAGAGGAGGTTTATTCCTCCACCTGGTGGTGGCAGGGGGGCGAAGGTACACCATGTAACTCTTGGTGACACTGACATTCCAAAACTCCCTCTAAATCCAGTAGAAGCTAGAATTCAGCTGAAACAGTTTTGCTTTTAGCTCCTTCCCTCTTCTTTCCTGCTCCCCACCCTTCCTTACAAATTCACCTGAGGACACCCTTTCAGTCTCTGGCACAGGAATCCTGGGCTCTGACTCTGCTTCTAAAGAGTGTGGCCTAAGCTAGCGTTTATGACACCTCTGTACATCGTACACCAGCCCTCCCGACCTTCCTGTGAAATACCGAGCTTGCCTTCAGCAGAGAGCTAGATATCGTATGATGTGCTCTCCTTTAGCAAACAGTTCCTTTAGGGAAGGAATTCTATCTTTGTATAGTAGTCTTCGTACAATTTTTTGAATAAAAAATAAAAGTGAAGACATAGGCAATAGTTACAGTCTTAATAAAATGGACAAAGTTGGAAATTACTAGGCATGCCAAAATGGAGTACGATGAATCTTGCTCAATTATTTCTTTTCACTGGGCTTAAGATGGTTGGATGAGTATTGTTTTAGAGGCGGTATTTGAAACAAGTAGAATGTCCATGAATAGGGAAATGTTTGAATAAACTGTAGTTAAGAATTATATTCTGGAATACTACAGAGCCATTAAAAATGTAGAAAGTATCCAAGTTATATTAAATATGGGGGGGGAAGCATGTGTTACAGATCACTTTATGTAGCACAAAGGAAAATATTTGTATATATAGATGGAAATGTCTATGAACTCAGGAAAATCAAAAAAGATATGCATCAAATTATTGGCAGTGACTGCTTCCTAGAAGGGCCATACAATGGTACTGGGTGATGGGAATACTTATTCTTGGGGGACACTCACTTTTTAACGTTTTTCATTATTTTTCAAATACAAAGAGAAAATGTCCCCAGTTTGGGGGAAAGTTTCCAAAGTCATTTTAAAAATATACTTGAAAAGTTAAAAGCCAATGTACAGTATATATTTTTGAAAAACGAAACTCATTCATTTTACATTCACTGGCCACCAACCCTCGTGCTAAGCAATGAAGATATAAAGATCAGTAAAAAATGATTCCTGTCCTCAACCACACATTGTAAGATTTTTGTCATGTATCACTTATAAGCCAAAATGGACTTTGATTAGTTTATTTTAGTTCTAACAACCATGTAATCATCAAAGAGACTGATGAAAAAGGTAAAACAAATAAGGATGTAAAGTGTTTCATGTTTTACAAAATGATTAAATAGAGGATAAGAATAGGAGAACATGTGAAAAAGGCAATTTGCTTAATTTCTCTGAGTTGAGTCTTCACCTACCAAACTGGGATGAAAATAATTTTCTCTGGTATTATGTATATGCGAGCACTAATATGCTGTATAACACTGTACAATTATTAAATATCACACAGATTATGACCATTTTTATTTATAAAGTAAAAATATAATACAGTCAATTGGAGAATTTAAAAAAAATTTTTTTTAAAGATTTTATTTATTTGACAGAGATCACAAGTAGGCAGAGAGGCAGGCAGAGAGAGAGGAGGAAGCAGGCTCCCAGGGAGGCTGATGCGGGGCTCGATCCCAGGACCCCAGGATCATGACCTGAGCTGAAGGCAGAGGCTTAACCCACTGAGCCACCCATGTGCCCAGCTGATGCATTTTAATGAGGCTTATCATGTGGTCTCTGTCATCAGATCTGATGACTACTATTAAGTGGAATGACTAGAGTAGCTCGTACTGGTACTTAATTTCCTAATATAGTTTTGAAATAATCCAGGGCTTTGGATATGTATTTTGGGTCCATATTTTATTACCCTACTAGGATTATTTAAGTAAGGCTAAATCTGTCCTAATCACCTATTATTCTATATAACATGCTACATGAAACAGCAGCACTTATAACCCTCCTGAGATGTTACCACGATGCATTGGGAGTTAGCTAACATTTGCCTACAGAAGAGGCTTGAATCACAATAATGTGAAATGTGAGGTCAAAATTAAGGGCCTGAGAGCTTTGTTCCTACTTTGTCACTGCTGACAGTTTTCCTCAAGTTCATGTCCAGATCAGTTATTCACCAATATTAATATTCAAATTTACCCTTAGAAACATAGGTTCAGGCTTCTAAGATCTAGTATCTTGTCATAAATCATGTTTCCTGTGTTTCAAATAACAGTATTTCTCAAAAGGTTCCTAAGAAACATAATTTGGAAGTCAAATGAAGAAGTGCCATTAAACACCAGTAATGCATTATAATTCTCCTCTTCTTACCTGATGAAGTTTAATGGACATGCGGATTCCCGGGACAACTACTTTCCTTAGCAATTCCATGTCAGCGAAGATCCATTCATCTCGAATTGAAGAAATACGGAAATCTCCCTTAAATAGGGCATGCAATCCATAGAGGAATGACTCTAAATTACTGTTAGGATTGGAGATAAAGGTTTACGTATTTTGACAAAGAACTTCCATTACACTGATTCTTACATGTGGTTGTGCATCAGAATCATCTGGGAGTGTTTTGCAAATACAGAGTCCAGTGACTATACTAATGTCAGAACCCCTGAGTCAGACTCACAAGGGACAGGGGCCCTTTGACCTGGGACCCTTGTTTACGAACTACTATAAGAGTAAGTCCATGAAAATAAACAACAGACAAAGAGTGTATAAGCCACAAAAGCTGTCAGAGGGTCTAATGGAAAACAAGTAGTAATCACAAAAGAAATTTAAAATATGTAATATTGCTTAGTTCTAATTCATTCAGACATGTATGTCAAGAAATTCAGCTTATATTTATACTCCCAAAAAATCTAATGTACTATGTGAACTATATTAAGAACATAAATGCTCTGGATCAAAAAAAATTACAAGGAAATATGGAAAAACAAGATTAGGTAACCCATTAGAAAAACAGGTGTAAAATGGTAGAAGACCAATCAAACTTTACGGGCAATTATTTTTTAAAATATCTCAAATCCATGAAACTCTCATTATCAGTAGTCACCTACGCCTGTGTGAATTTTAACCAACTGAGCCACCCAGGCACCCCGCATGTGTGAATTTTAAAAGCCAGCCGTTAACCACTAGGGAGAACTCAATTATGTCAGCAAAAGATCTATAAAAAAACAGTATCAAAAGAGACTTCTGCAATAAATTAGCATAGAATGCTTCCATGAAAGGCTAATTCAGATTTCCGTTATACAGCTTCTCCTACTCTCTTCCTGAAAACAGAAATGCCTTCCTTACCTGGACATATGGTGGGATGCAGTCCCCAGAGCTCTCCGTCCCAGTACACAAAGTCCGTAACAAAGAGTCACTAGGGATGAATCTTTGTCTACATCCAGTGGCTTGAAAAAAGAAAGAACATTCATTATCAGAAAGAGATAAAAGTATTTAACAAATTGGAATACTAATAAATTAGAGGATGAAGAACTCAACTAATATATAAGTTCTAGGTCTTTAAATAGTTCTAAGGAGAGAAAATTAACAAATCAGTGTAAAATGAAGTATGAGTGTATATAAGGAGTTCCTCTGAAACCCTGAAATAAAATCTAATGCTTTATAATACTGGGACACATTTTTTAAAAAATCCTGACTTTTATAAAGTATTAGGATCTTAGCAAAACATCTGAAAGTACTTATTGGCATACATCATTCCTGATAATGTCCTCTCCTGAAAATACAATATTCTTTCTATTAATTAGTTGTTTTGGGACATAACCTGGTAAACAGGTTATTAGTGATAGCTATGTTAGTCTACTAGTGACCATTACCAGAGTAAAGAAAATCAAATTCGTATCTGTGGAATACTGCTTCCTCTCAACCTCTCAATTTTTTTTTTAAACAACTGAAAGTTTTCTTACCCAGATGGTCAGAAAGAAGAAGGTCTAGAAAAACAGACCTCATAATAACAAATGGGGATATTCTTTCCATCTCTGAAAAAATGGACTCAATCAGTTACAAATGAAGTACAAGACCTCTACCTTTGCTCTTCGGGAAGAGCAGTACTCTATCCAGTTGAGGTAAATCACACAAAAACTCTCTCTGGATATGCCAGCCAGTCGATGGTCATAGTCTTCATCAATGTTTGGATTAAATGTTGGGTCCACATCAACATAATTTCGATCTGCACACAGACGTAGTCCTTCCTGCATTGTCTCATTGGCTAGCCACTCCTCCAGTTTAGAAGAAGTTGTAACATAATAAATGATACCCTAATGGGGAAAGATTAAAACAACAACAACAACAAACCCAGGTTAAGTTACAGTTTGAATTAACTCTAATTCTTCATTAAATAAATTCCAATGGTTTATACTGATTGTATAACTAAAAAATATTTTATTCTAGCTCAATACTCTAAGAATACATTTTAGGAATGCTATAAAAAATATACCTCAGGCCTTTCTGGATGAACAGTTAATTTAATACTTTAAAGGTCACAACCATAAATTCATCAAGACAAATTCAAAACAATTCTTTTCTATTGATTTTAGAGCTTTTGAATTGAGGACATTTTAAGAGAGGTAGAAAAACTTTACTGTGATGCATTTCTCATAGAAAGTTACTAAATCATCCTGTGAAGCTAGGTCAAGTTATAGAAATATAATGGTAAAGCAACAGAAATATACCTATTTAGAACCAGAGATAGAAAATGCCATATACACACAGAGACGCATAGCACATAAATAATGCAAACTCGATCTATTTAGCTTCCTGAGGTTGGGTTTAACCAACCATTAATTGTAAGACTAACATTCACCCCAGTGCTGACTGGGGTGGTAAAGTGTAAAGTGGTACACAGACGCAGTAACACAAATACGGAAAATCCAGATATGGGTCACTAAAATTCAGCATACATTTCCCTCTTCAAAATACTGGCTTTGCCTGCAAGCTGCAGAATACCTGTATAGTAATGAACTAACCCTGCCCAAAGAGAGGTTTGGTCTTTGCCCTTGGGTCCTGGGAGGAAACTTCTACTCCTCTGGAATGTCTTTGTTCACCTATGAGCGTACAGCCATGACCTCTGGAGGAGCTGGGAACTAAGGCTGGTCATAGGGTAGTCAACCACATCTAAGTGACTAGGCTCCAATAAAAACTACACACCCAGGCTCAGGCGAGCTTCTTTGGTTGACAACAGCTGGGAGAAACGGGCATTATCTGCATAACTGCACTGAGAGAAGACAAGTGGAAACTCGTGCCTTGGTGTCTCTGGCCCCTGCCCTACACGCCTCTTTCCTTGGCTGATTTTAATCTGTATCCTTCCACTGTAATAAACCCTAACCATGAGTATAATGGTTTTGCTGAGTTTTTTGAGTCCTTCTGGCAAATTTCCAAACCAGAGACTAGTCTGTGGGGATGCCAAAATTGCAGCTGGTGTTGCAAGTGAGGGTGGTTTTGGGGACCTCCCAAATCTTGCAATACTTTTATTCAGGTTATTGAAAGCAGTGCAAGAAATGGTTAGCGGCAAGGGATCAGGAGCTGGACAAGCCTAGATTTAAAATCCTTAACTCCACCTGCTAATTAGAGGACTCTGGGTAGGTAACTTCTGATTCCTGTTTATTTGTAAAACACAGCAGGAACTGTATGCGTATTCCTTAGCCCAGTGCCTAAAACACATGAGGTACATACGGTAGCTATTATTCATGAACAAATGGAATGAGCTCCACTAAAGAAACAGCAATACCAACAGTGGGTATTCTTTACTGACTTAATGGATACTAAAGAATTTTTTTTTTTTTTTTTTACAATAGACTCGAGCTGGGCATGGAGCCCAAAGGAGGGCCAGAACTCACAACCCTGAGATCAATCTGAGCTGAGATCAAGAGCTGGACACTTAACTGACTAAGCCACCCAGGCGTCCCAATACTAGAGAATTTAAATCACTACTTAGAAGCAAAGCACAAGAATTTAAAAAAAAAAAAAAAAAGTTTTTTCCAAGAAGATCAAAAGCTCTAACTGGGCATACAGCCTTACCTTGACATAGTAAGTGGTGAGTACTTTCCGAAGGTCAAAGACTTGGAGCATAGAGGCAGCACTGTTGTCAGTGATACTATAACCCTCCAGAATATACTTAGTGACGATCACTTCCCAAGCTAGCCAGCGCTGGCTAAACGCAACATTAAATGAAAGCACATGAGGAATATGTCCAGGTTCACAACAGCAAAATCCTTCATCTTCTTCAACGCCTTCAGTAATGGCCTCCACTTCCCGTTGTTGACAGTAAGTACCTTAGAGAGAGAGAGAAAGAGTGAGAGAGACCACTGCATACAAAAGAGAAAAAAACCACATGAAGTAGAACATGAATGCTTCAAAGACACCAGCAATTTAGGAAAAAAAACAACACACCTTTTATAGTAACTGTAGTATGGGAGCAATCTGCCTTGGAATGTTCACTAACCAACGGCAGGAAGCTCGACACCAGGCATATTATATATTCACCTCCCGCAGAATCACAACATGCATTAGCACATTCCAGCTTCTGAAAACCTGCGCAGTTACCTTCTTTATTTTCACTCACTGATCCCAAACTTTTCAAACTTGGGTTCTCAATTGCAGTCATATTACGTGAAGGCCAATGAGTAAAGGGACATCACATGACAGTTTGAGTTAACTCAGTAAGGGAAGAATGGATTTAGAAGCAAATCATTGCAGGGCACACAACAGATACAGACATGCAGAACCCAAAAGAATGGGAGCTCCATTTACCAGTACCATGTCCATGTGGCAAGAAGAAGTATTATATACATGTTTGTTTGTTTTTAGATTTTATTTATTTATTTGACAGAGAGAGACACAGCGAGAGGGAACACAAGCAGGGGGAGTGGGAGAGGGAGAAGCAGGCTCCCTGCTGAGCAGGGAGCCCAATGCAGGGGTCGAACCCAGGACCCTGGGATCGTGACCTGAGCCGAAGGTGGATGCTTAACGACTGAGCCACCCAGGTGCCCCCATATATTTGGATATATAAACTGTAATGGTTCATGATAATTTTATCTTAAATCCATAATTACTTTTTCTGTTGCCAATTACAACAGTAATTGGATAAAATTACATGATTGGCATTTGAAACTTACCTGCTGATAAAGTTTCAATTAGCTATGAACTCTGATTCTTCAACACTAGGAAACAATCCTTTGAAATTACATTCTTTTATATAAGATATTAGACATTCCCTGCATTACTGTTACTGAAGTAAAAATACAAAATCAGAGTAAATACAGAATTACACCCACAGCAATCTAGTGCCAGTAAAATATCATCTGTCACATTGATGTTAATTTTTATTTTGTTCTGTGGCCTTGCTTCCACTTAAACAGCAAATTCCTTAAATTCTGTAAGGACTATAAGGGGATTACACTTAATTTTATAAAAGCACATTATTCCGGGGACGCCTGGGTGGCTCAGTTGGTTAAGCGGCTGCCTTTGGCTCGGGTCGTGATCCCAGGGTCCTGGGATCGAGTCCCACATCGGGCTCCTTGCTCAGCGGGGAGCCTGCTTCTCCCTCTGCCTCTCTGTCTGCCTGTGCTCATTCTCTCTGACAAATAAATAAATAAAATCTTTAAAAAAAAAAAAGGCACATTATTCGGCTATATTATAATAACTTATGTGGACTTTACAATTTTTTTTCCTTTAAAGAGAATATATACACCATCCATGTTTGAAAAACACTGCTTTTTTTTTTATTTTAAAGATTTTATTTATTTATTTGAGAGGGGGAGAATACAAGTGGGGGATAGGGCAGACAGAGGGAGAAGCAGACTCCCCACTCAGCAGGGAGCCCAATGTAGGACTCGATCCCAAGACCCTGGGATCGTGACCTGAGCAGAAGGCAGAGGCTTAACTGACTGAGCCAGCCATGCGCCCCTGAAAAACACTGCTTTGAGAGAAAAAGATGCCATGAAAACTAGCCGCAGCTGGTGGTGGTGCTATAAAAGATAGAGGCAGAAGAGGTAGGCTGGGCCGGGCTATGAGCTGTGCTGTTTAACTCTCTACAACTCTCTCATTTCATTTCTTGTTTGATTACACTGCTGAGCACATCCAGAACAATGTCACCCAGTGGTGGAAAGAAAAACCCTGGCTTAAACCTCACGTCAACAGGAAGGCCCGCTGCAGTTGATCAATCACACATGAGTGGGACTACAGATCCATATACACAAACTTTTTTTTTTTTTCCAGAATAAGGATATGTGCAATTTTATAAAGTATTTTTCAAACCAATAATGGAAATGAAATTCAATCAAATGTCTTCTGGTATCTTCTGAGAGGATCATATTTTGTTGTTTTTCTCCTATAATTATTAAAAGATGAGTTCTATCAATTTGCTAATATTAATTTCAAAAATAAAAAATGAAATGAAAATGGCTCAACTATTGAGAGGTAGGTATTTAAAAAAAAAAAAAAGGGCTGCTGCTAATATATGCTTAATCAGGTTCCGAGGATTTTTGCATCTGGGCTCTCATGTGAGTTAAACTACACTTATTTTTTTGCCAGTTTAGCCATATTTTGACATCAGTATTACAGTGGCTTTGTAAAAAGCCTGGAGAAATTTTCCTTCTTTATCCATGCGCTGCAATAGGCTAGAGAGGGCAAACAAATTATTCAGTTTCTAGAAGAAACATCCCGAGGCTGGGGTTTTAAAACTGTGGCCTGAAGCTGGGTGTGTTCCTGATTTTCTGTGTTATTACTTCATTTTATTCATTTTGTCATCTTTCTGGAAGGTCAGTAAAAGGTTTTTAAGTAAAGGAGATGACATAATGAGAGCTGTTTTTGTGCAGATGACTTTAAGAGTATACAGAAAAGATATGTGGCAAGAGGGAACTTGGAGATTGACATTTACGCAGAAGACAGAATGAGATCCTTGTTCAGAGCAGCAGAATAGAGTGAACAGAGTAACTAATTAAAATGGGACGTTTTTACTCTACCATACAAATCCCAAGAATATTTTCTACCACAACATGTCCTAGTAATAAATTGTGCTTAGGAAATGAAGTCAATGATAAGCATAGGAGTTAATATTGGCAACTGAAAAAAGAACTCTGAGACTTGGAAAGGAATTCTAGAATATCTGTAAGAACTATTTACCAACTGTTTCCTGGATTAGCTATGTCTTTCAGTCACTTCATAGTGACTATTATCAGTAAAACTAAAACTAGCAGTTATGAAAACTAGATATATTAAAAGTAATTTTAGTAAAAACTGAGATGAATCCGATCAGCATAATACATTTTTGACCGATAAAGTTTGACCTGGAAAACTGTACATGGTTGAAGTAACATTTACAAACAGAAAGTCAGCACTATAGAAGATACACTAAATTTTTGATAGACAAAAAAATCACTGATAACTAAAATCTATGACATAAAATTTACATGGAAAAGAATATTGAGGGTATCAGTAATATAAAAATGGAAACTAACTGAAAATAAAGGGATTTAACCTAGACATACAGGAAACTGATCAAGAAATTTGTTTAGCTAAATGTCATATAGCACTTAGCAACCGCTACAAGATGCAATAAAATGAATGAATTAAATTGGCTTAGTGGAGAATACCCCAGAAAATATATTAAAATGCGTCGGGAGATCCAAATATCTATCTGGCAACATACTGACACTCTCGAGTAATATTTTGAGAGGCAAGAGGTAGACGGGACAGGGAATAACTCTGAAGGAAAGTAAATAACTCTGAAGGAAAGTAAATTAACCAATTGTAAGATCTGACCAAGAATATAATCATATCTCACAAGAATTCTGGAATGCAGAGAAAGGAGAAACAGCTATATACTTACATCATTTAATCATTCTACAAAATAGACTAATTATGCATTATATGCTAACTGATGAAACAGCAACTAGATACACAGTGTTAATGAATGAAGCAGAAAGGATTCCCGCCCTTGAGGAGCTTATAATCTACAGCAAAGGTTTGCAAAACATAGCCTTGGGCCAAATCCAAGCTAAGAATGGTTCTTATATTTTTAAAGTACTGTTAACAACAACAAAAACAACAAAAATCAAAGAAAAATATGCAACAGAAAACGTGCATGCCTCCAAAAGCCTAAACTATTTACCATCTGGCTCTTTAAGAAAAAGTTTGCCAACCCCTGGGCTCAAGAAGAAATAAACTTTAAACAAACACAAATAAATATGAAATTATGAAATTATACTTATGCTAAGCGCCAAAGAGGTAAAAATGGCAATCTGAGAGATAATCATGTGGGACAGGTGGTTAGAGAAGGCTTCTCTGAGAAAGTGATATTTACACTAAAGCTTAAAGATAATTAAGGAATTAGCCAGATGGAAGACTGGTGGGAGGAAGGGAGATGGCTGGTGCTTTCTAGGCAAAGGGAAAGGCAGCAGGAAGTCCTCAGTAAGAATTCAGCACAGTTAAGACCCTGAAGGAAGGCGAGTGAGGATGAAGGTATGAAGTGGAGATGCAGAAACTGGCAAAGACCAGATCACAGTGTGGGAGAGCGTGTTAAGGAGTCTGAATTCTATTTAAGTGCAATGGAAGGCTTATGGACAGTTTTAAGCATGAAAGGGGCATGATCAAATTTGCCTCAAAAAAAAAAAAAAAATCACTATGGCTGAGTGAAGACTTATAGATACCTACTGCTGTCCAAATCCACCACAAATTCAGACAGTAAGACGTACTGGGTTCCCAAATCAGTTTGAGTTTTGTTTGGCAAATGGAGTTTGAATGGCAAAAAATTTGTCCAAAATTTTATTTGAATCTACTCAGTACCAGAGACTGAAAGTTGGGAGAATGAGAATTTGTATCAGTTTCTGATTTGGAGAATTTCCGACCAATATGGTAAAATGAGCACATCCTAAGAAGGACCCTATTCCAATTCACACAGACAAAAATGCTAGATACAACAGCAGTTTAAAAAAAAAAAAGTTAAAAAACAAAGGTAAAATCTCCAGGTACCAACAATTTAAAAAAAAGTCATGGCAGTAGTAGGTGCAGTGGTGAGGTGAGGGGGTGCTGACTTTTGGATGAGTCTGGTTGGATTACAACTTAACATTAGGTAAGACTCTATAGAGAGATAGAATTAAGGTCCTGGGCTCTCGTGGAGAAGCAGAAACAAATCATAAAGCAAGGATAGGACATTTTGAGAGAGAGATTGGATGACAAACATCACAAATGAATAACAAACATCAACATTTACTGCCTTAATCCGAGTGTCACACAAGTATAATCTTATTTCCAGTGAATTTTAGAAAAGCACTTGCTCCATTAACAAGACATTATCTAACAAAGGTCCAAACCTTCTGATTCAACACCAATGTGAAAATAAAGCTATAGGGTGTAAGTCTAATCTGATCCTCTAGCTGGCCTATTTTATGAGCCATCTTGGGCCTATCTGGTTTGAACTGGCTTCTGTGGCTTCTTCATTTTGGAGTACTGTCAGGACAATCCTCTGGCCTTCCCAGAAGCTGGCCCTGGCTTCCTCTTGCCTGACCTCGAGGCATCCTGTTAGGACCTAACCAACTGCCTATTCTCACAGCTGTCGAACACTGTGAATGCATTAAATGCCACTGACTTGTTCACTTGAAAACTGTGATTTTAATGTTATGGGAACTTCACTTTAATACCAAAATTTGTCCAAAACAAAGGCATGGTGTCTACCTAAAAGTACTTGGTTAGCTACACACGAAACAGCACTCTATGCTCCAGCCACCCAACAAAGACATACAACTTCTCACAAACAGAACGGCAAGAGAGCAAGCGCTAAACAACAGAAATTCAACATTGCCAGGGAAACAGTGAGTTACACAAGAATGATACTACCTTCACTTATTTTAGCATAACACAAAAACCATTTTTCTCTGAATGTTAAATTTGGGGAAAAACCTAGTAATTGCTCTTTTAACAACTCTTCTCATTCCACAACTCCAAAGGATCTAACTTTATGTTAATTTTTAATTTGAGATGTAAACACATAAAACTCAGATGTGACAGGAATACATTACAGAAATAAAAGGTGAGTATCTTACCTCTGAATTCGAGTCCCCGCAGCTGGAAAGTGACCAACCCATTGCCTATCTCTATAAGGTGTACTAATGCATTGAGGTAGTCAGAGGCAAGAATGAAACAGTCGCCTGTACTGTAATTTCCCCATCGTCCTAGGAGCAAATCCCCACAGAGACTGTGCTGTAGGGATCTGGTTAAATGCTCATAAAAGATGGAATTCAGATTGTTGTCGTCTGATCCTATAAGAAGGAATTAAATTATGTTACATTTTACCCTAAGTCTTCATTATATCAATAAACAGGATTGTTAAAAAATATTAAAACTAATTTCCAGTTAGGATTGTATCTCTATTTTTTTGACAAGGAAAATTTTAACACTCTTACAATTCTTACATAAAAATGAAACACAGGGTAATGAGAAAGCTTTCAGAATTTAGAGTTAGAAGTCATATAACTTCTCTGGTCTCTGGCACCCATTCATAATATGTGGGAACTAGATTAGATGAAATCTAAGGGTTTTCACCTCTTCAATAACCATGACCTCTTCTATCACTATTCAATGAACTCCAACTTATAATGAAAACCACACAAGAAAAATGAAAAAGATAAAAAGGAATTCAGGATTGGAACAAAAAGATACATTAATAAAGAAAGTCGGTAAAGGAATACCAAATTTGAACAAACAAGACAGTCCAAAACGAACAGAAGTTGGTAAAATAATAATAACAATAATAATAATAATAACAAAAACCTCTGAATATTGAGGTGGCTAAAACTAGCTTAATAAAAATAAAAATGTAATAAAAATAATAAAAATAAAATGAATTTATTAAAACTTAATAAAAATTAAAAAATAAAAATTAAAAAATAATATATCTATAGAAAAAGCAGCAAAGAACCTATAAAATTTATTAGAGTCATCCTTTAAGAAAAAAATTAAGATAAACTAACCATTTTTAGAAGTAACCCATCCAAAGCAATAATCTGTAAACAGGTGCCCACAGTATAATACTGGAGGAAAGCAAAATACACAAAGCTTAATCTTTTAAACTCAGTCTAAACAATAAAATAATGAGAAGGGTACTCCAAATACTAATTCAGTAAGATGGTCATATCTAATGCCCTGTCTGCTCATTACAGAACTGTACCTATTAATTCAGGATACAGTCTCTTTGATAAGCAGGATGGCGTCATTAGCATCATGAGAATTCTAAGCCCCTTATACAAGGACACACTAGAGCTGAGATGGTTATTTTATCTACCAGAATGTGATAGTGACAGGCATTATTATCAAGTAACTAGTCCTACTAGTCCAATTTATAACTATAAAACTATCTGATTATTGTTAATTTAGTTTCTCAAGTAGAGCAGTTGAAGGGATCAGCATTTGAAGGAATTTGACAGTCAAATGGATACAAATACTTCAGTCTATCTGAGAGTAAGATTTCTTTTAATAAATTAATGCATTGGATTCTGGTTAATTTCTTATGGTTGGATTAGTGAGATTCACCTTCTGTGTGTCCGATTACTAACAGGTGGGCAGACAAAAGGATGTTTCCCAAACAATGAAACGAAGAAACCGGACTTTAGACAATGGTACCACCACCAAAATGCCATCCACTGAAGCTCTATCTTAAGGGCTATTTGGCTGCCCCATATGACATCTCTACCTTCCATAAACTAAATGAAATTAAATGAATATTTACCTAAACATATGGGGAAGCAGGGGAAGCAAATATATTAATACACCTGTTGGTCAGACTGCATATTCTTTAATACACTTGACCAGTTTTACTTTAACTGCTCTACTTTTTAACCTATGTAAGAAAAATCTTTGAATGGCATTTTTTTATTCCTACGAATATTCTTAAAATGCATTTTATAAAAGATGGGTATAGACATTATAGATACTTGAATTCACACTTTGCTAAAGTAGAACAAGAAGCTAAGAAGATACAGTCTTTAAAAAATGACTGGAACTCAGAGGATTCTCAACAAGTTAGGAGTGAACTAAATACGTAACAAATTCCTTGGACTTGCTTCTTTACTCATAAACAGAGCTTTTACCTGGATTTCTATCAAGCTGGGAAGCCAATCTGGTATTTGAATGATCCACCCGTTTTGTGCTGAAGAAGGCAAAACAGAACATTTTTAATAAGCTTTAATGAAAAAGGAGAAAACTGTACAATATAAATGAAATAAACATTATCACTTCATGAACATCTCAGAAAAATCTATGATTGGTATACTGA
This sequence comes from Martes martes, assembly GCF_963455335.1. NCBI lineage: Eukaryota > Metazoa > Chordata > Mammalia > Carnivora > Mustelidae > Martes > Martes martes. Next base: position 133,240,048 of record NC_137894.1, read on the forward strand.
TAAAATTCCTTACAAGTGTACTTTCAGGCGGAAGGTTTTTTACTCACCCACCTCCATCATCCATAAACAGCCACTATTTCCTAACTGATGTTTCACTGAACAAGGTGTGGAAAGATATTAATGAGCTTAATCCACCCCCCAAAACTTGATCAGGATGAAACATGCATTCTACATGCAGTTCTTAGAAATACATGAAACATTCTGCACAAGGAGAAGGTACATTTATTATGTTCCGCTGTACAGTGTTCTTCGAACAGTGGTTTCCAAAATGTGGTCCACAGAATCTGAAGCAGGGGACTTCAGACCCTTTTAGGGAGTTTTCCCGATCAAAATGATTTTCATAATAACACTGAGCTGTTACTCGCTTTTTTCACTGTGTTGATGATTGCACTGATGGTGCAAAAGTAATGCGGGTAAGGCTCCAGGCACTTTAACATGAATCAAGACAGTGGCACCAAACTGTATTTTTTACTGCCACATATGTACAAGAAAAAATAAAAATTCAAGTTTTGCTTTAAAATCTCTTTAATGAAGCAATAAAAAAATAGTTTTATTAAATCACAATCCATCCCTCAGTACAGGTCTTTTTAAAATTATGTGTAACAAAATACACATAAAGCACTTTTTTTTTTTTTAAGATTTTGTTTATTTATTTGACAGAAAGAGATCACAAGTAGGCAGAGGGGCAGACAGAGCAGGGTGGGGAAGCAGGCCCCCCCACTGAGCAGAGAGCCTGAGGTGGGGCTTGATCCCAGGACCCTGAGACCATGACCTGAGCCAAAGGCAGAGGCTTAACCCACTGCCACCCAGGCGCCCCCACATAAAGCACTTCTGCGGCATTCTGAAGTAGGATGGTTGTCTCAAGGGAAGCATTCGTGTAGTTTGAACTGTAAGCTGCACTAACTCTTTTTCATGGAACACCATCTTTACTATGATTATTCAGACTGACATACTTGACAGACATTTCTCAAAAATAAAGAAAGTGGGTCTGTCCTGTTGCCAATAACGAAACTCAAGTTTCTAAGCAAAAATTCGAATTTGGGAAAATGTATATATATTTAACCAACAAGCTTGACAGCTTAGCAATACTTAAACACATTTCTTTAGAGATGGGTGGTGATATGAATGAATACATTTTTTTAAATTATATAATGAAATGTATCAGGATCTTGATCAAGAACTGTAAGATCTACATTACCCAGTGAACCAATATTTTTTAATGATTAATAAATGCTGTTATAAGATTATGCATGGGTAAAAAAATCCATTCAAAGTGTAAGACACATCACTGAATTTTGATGTAACACAGTTCCAAAAATTCATGGGGCCAAGGGGAGGCCAGCACAAGATGGGTCACTTGGACTTGAACATTATTTTGAGCTAAAAGCAATCAAGGGGCACCTGGGTGACTCAGCCAGTTAAGTGTCTGCTTTTGGCTCAGGTGATGATTCCAGGGACCTGGAACTGAGCCCTGCATCAGGCTCCCTGCTCAGCAAGGAGCCTGCTTCTCCCTCTCCCTCTTTCTCTCTAATAAATAAGTCAATAAGTAAGTAAATAAAATCTTTAAAATTAAAAAAAAAATTAAAGCAATCAAAACCCAGTAGATTCAGGAAAAGATCTTTACCTCCCCCTCAACTGCTTGTTTGTATCGCCAAGAGACCTATTAATAGAGATTCCTCTTTACCTAAGAAACTTATCTACAGAGTAGAGCAACCTTTGTTTTCCAAACACCTCTTTTCACCTTCTTGCTAATAATCTTTCTCCCCTTTGTAACCTAAGACCCTTACCCTTTTCTCCTTAGTTCACAGAAGCAGCATATTACCTGTCTTTGGAATTTCCACATCTGTGTGGATTCCCCACATGTGTACACTTAAATTTGATTTTCTCCTGTTTATTTCTCTCATGTCAATTTGATTCTTAGTTGAGCTAGAAGGATCTTGAAGGGCAGAGGACATTCTTCTTCCCCAACAATAGATATGGTTTTAGACTCTAACTGCAACTAATCTTTAGAAAACTACCATGTGTCAACTTTTAATGAAGGATCAAAGAAAAATATCCACAATTGTCTAAAAAGGCTATTAAAATACTTCTTTCTTTTCTAACTATATGTCTGCATGAGGCCAGATTTTCTTCATATACTTCAACTAAAACAACATATTTCAAGAACAGATTGGCTGCAGAAGCAGATATGAGAATCCGGCTGTCTTTTACTGAGCCAGACATTAAAGAAATTTATAGAACTACAAAAACAGTGACACTCTTCTCACTGATTTTTTTTTTTTTGGTGGGATGGAAAATATAGTAATTTTCATTACAAAAATATTTATATTAACACATAATGAATTTATTATTGCTATTTTAAACTAATAAACATTTGAATTTTTCTAAGTGTTGATTTCTAATACAGTAACTATCTGTAGATAAAACCTGTATCAACAAAAACTTGCTGGAGACTTTAATAACTGTGAAGAGAGTAAAGGGGGGCGCCTGGGTGGCTCAGCGGGTTAAGCCTCTGCTTCAGCTTGGGTCATGATCTCAAGGTCCTGGGATCGAGTCCTGCATTGGGCTCTCTGCTCAGTGGGAAGCCTGCTTCCCCCTCTCTCTGGCTGCCTCTCTGCTTACTTGTGATCTCTGGCTGTCAAATAAATAAAATCTTAAAAAAAAAAAAAAGAGCGAGTAAAGGGGTCCTTTGACAAAAACTGCCACCACAGACATTATTTTGGGCTCAATTTAAGTTAGCTGAGAAGAACAGAATATAAATAACACTGAAATTCATCAAAAAGAGAAACACCATGTGTGATTTTAGATAAAAGAGCCAAAGTTTCAAATTCCCAAGCTAGTCCATTGTTTAAATGGTGAGACTACTACTCTCACCTATTATATATGCTAACGTGTCAAAGTATAGAAAGAAAAGAAGCAGTTATGAAGATGGCCTATAGAATTAAAAAGTAATGTAAGTTCTTTCCAAATCAATATGTTGATATATGTTAAAAGGCTTAAAATGTGTAGGCTCCATGACTCAGTAATTCCCCTTTTGGATAATCTTTCTTAAATTAAAAAAAAGAAAGAAAAAAAAAAAGAAAGGAAGGAATAAATAAATAAATTCACCTGGAGAGATTGCATGTCAGGACAGTTAGCAGGCATCATATAAAACAGCTAGCCAAAGGTACTAAATCTAAATGGACAAAATACTTTATGTACAAAAATGGATCATTAGGAAGTTATCCTCCTGAAAAACCAGAAATAATCTACAGAAAAGTAAGCTCTGCAAATAACTACTTCTAAGAAAACTATGAGATAACTAATTTTGACTGCCATAATGAAATAACATTGTGGAGCATGAAGTTTCAGAGTAGTATTAATATGGAACCAACTCAAAAGAAATAGCATTAAAAGAAAAAAGACAGAAAAATGAGTATATTCAACAATAACTAGGTTTTTTAAAAAATCTCTTAAAAAATCAAAGAGAAAATATAGAGTAGTTATTCTGACTCTTTTAATTTTATGATTTTGAAACTTTAAGAGTATTTATAAAAGTTTTAGCAAAATATTTCAACACAAAATATTATTAGCCATGAATTATTATAATAATGCTGTTGATAGTTTTTCTTAGTAAAGAATAGATAAAATCCACTTTCAAAGCTTTTTCTTTTTTTTTAAAGATTTATTTATTTATTTATTTATTTATTTTACAGACAGAGATCACAAGGAGGCAGAGAGGCAGGCAGAGAGAGAGGAAGGGAAGCAGGCTCCCTGCCAAGCAGAGAGCCCGATGTGGGGCTCGATCCCAGGACCCTGAGATCATGACCTGCGCTGAAGGCAGAGGCTTTAACCCACTGAGCCACCCAGGCGCCCCTAAAATCCACTTGCAAATGTTTTATTGTACTCACTTATAGTCTCTCTCCCAGAATTTCACAGGTCGAACATATGAAGTGATGAATATTGCACTTCCCAGAAAGGGATTTAGTGGAGTAGAAAAAAAGGCGGATACAGCAGCCTGAACAAACAACATGGCTGAATCTATGAAAAAACTGGTTAAGGATTTTAACATTCACCTGAGTGAGCACGCGCATGTGCACTCACACACATACATACATCTCACAAACATAGTGCAATTATAGCAACGAGAACAATGAGGTTCATCAGAGGAACACAAAAGAGGGTGTCATGGACAATATAAGGGGGTACAAGCAGAAAGACACAGCCAGGAAAAGTATACCCTGGCATGATGCTTTGAAGGGAGTCAGATAAGTATTTGCTAATATGTATTTGGTAAAAGTCCATACACTAACTCTTGAATAAATATGCCTGGGTTTAATTTTCCAAAAGATCAAACTAAAATTTACAGATACAAGAAGTCTGCATTTCAACATCCATGTGGTCACTAACCTTTACTTTTATTTAGAAAGTACTTTTAAGAAATGATTAGAATAGGACATTTTAAACATAGTTCAATTACAATCATATGATTATGAAAAATGTTTGTATCTTCATTCATTTGAAAATATTTCTAAACATTTTGTATTTAAAAATTCCTAGACATATATATACACATGTATACATAAAATTTTAAATCAGCATTACTTAATCATAAAATCTTAACACTGTCCTCGTGTTCAGATGATCTATGGGTCACAGATGTTAATACAAGTTAAACAATCAAAATCAGTACAGATGTGGACTCAAAGGACTGAGAATATTGATAACTTATCACCTAGTAACCCATCTTCTATACCTATAAAAGGTTACGCCTACAACCCGACATTCACATCAAGGATGTGACTGCCCTTTCTTACACAACTTTTATTGGAAGGATACGGGGCACGGCAAAGGGCTGAGCAAAAGCATGGAAAGCAGAACCCCATGTAATTTGCCAGGGGGCAATGTAAGTGTATACGAACTGCAACTTATAAAGGAGTTCCCAAAGCTGTAGGGGGAAAAGGAAAACAATCAGTAAAAACCTTATCATCAGGTACTTGAATCAGAAAATGAAAGACCTCTAAAAGTTTTTTTTTCTAATAGAAAAATGGCATTGAAATTATGTGCCATTTGCGTAAAAGGAAAAGACGTGTCAACTGCCAAAACACTGGATATATATTTCAGTAAAGGCAGTAAGCTGATTTATGAGCTTGTGGTTCACTTGTTTAAACAACTCTATGCCCTCTATTGGTTATATTCCTACTACAAGCAAAACATAGAAAGGTAGGATCCTAATCTAGATGTTTATAAAACTTCAGAAATTCATACATATTTTTATTCTAAGACACATTTTCCTCAAATTTAGTGTTTTGAAAACTGAGTTATGTTTTAAATGCAATGTCAAAAGAAGTGTGAGAGCAGCCAGGCAGGAAATAAAGCTGGAGTACAGCTGGCAGTGCCTGTCTGCCCAAGACTGAGTAGTACGTATCAGGCATCTGTTCTTAATTTCAATTGTGACTGTCAGTGGAAACACAACACACATTTTAACTTTACGTAAGTTAGGATTTGTTTTGTTGTTGAGCATGTCCTCCACACTGGAACAGAATGACTGTGCTCGCCTAAACTGCCTCTGTAGCTCAGGCAACGCAAGGCCCAACTCACAGAACAGACACGGGATCTTGGGGCAGGAGGTTCAAACTAATTTGGTGCCGTGACTCAGGCACTGAACATCTCATACTTAAATTGCTCAATTAGTTGCAAATGAACTTGTTTAACTTTCAATTTAAAAAAAGAAATTACAACTTCAACCAATTACAAAATGCAGATGAACTCCTGCATTCTTTGCCATGATTCAAAATTATGCCGGTAATCCTTGATCAGGATGTGATCAGGATGAGAGAAGTAAAAGCAGCATTTGTATTATCAAGATGCCATCGTAACTGCCTAAAGCAGTACTTTAGAAAATTAAACTTCAGGTTCTAAATGTGAACCAGACTGAACTCAAATTTTTACTGTAATGTTGAAGAAAAAATGATATGCAGTTACGTAGATAAGTGGTTAGTGGGTAAAAGCACTTTTGTATATATTCATAATTTTTTCTCTAAGATTATTTAACTGATGCTGCATTTCACAATGTTATCTTTAAAGATATATTAGAGATCTCTTGAAAATTATTTGCTTGCTATCATTGTTAAGTTCTATCAGCTAACCCTACATAATGCAGTCCTTAAGGGCAGAGCTTTCCCTATTTGCTCACTGATCTAGAACAGTTCTGGAGCACTGTATGTGCTGAAGGACAATTTGTTTAACAAATGAAAGTATTAAGAAAGTCCAAACTAATACAAATTAAGTCCATTTCAGAGACTGTTTCTGTTTTATTGAAACTTTCACTTTTTTCCCAACCAGAACAAGATGCCATATAATTTTCAACCTAAAGAACCAAATGCTTCTTTACACAAACAATTCTTTAACTTTCTGTCTTCCTCCTCTGGTTAACCATGTTCACTAGAAGAAGAAATAAATGATCAAAATGCATACAAATTAGTGACTGAACAAATACAATACTGCAGTATTTTAGAAGCTACTTAGTACAATATTTAGCACAATATTCTGAAATTGACTATCACTAAAACCTTGTTCAGATTAATGGTTTTACATTTGTACTGTTCCCATCCTAGGTTAGACCTCTATCACATCTGAATTACTGTCACAGTCTCTTAAACTGTTCTCCATACCTTTAGGTTCTCTCTTCCCCAATTCATCCCAAATGTGGCTGACCAGGCTAACTTGCCTAAAATTGGGCTTTCATTGTGTTTTGTAGCTGTCATATGCTTCAGCTCTCTGTTACCTATCAAATGGGATAATATATGTCAAAGTCCTTTGTATGTGGTCAGTGTTAACATGAAATCTAAATTCAATTTAACTTACAAATAATCTGACTCACAACCTATTTCATTTAGAAAGGTAATATGGTTCAGTAAAAAGATTCTTAGAAAGGGAGGCAGAAGACCCAGGTTTTGCCATATCATTTGTAAAAGGACTAAAAGTACCTCTCTTAGGGGTAGATAATAAATCTTAGAAGCATTTTGTAATTTTCAGAATATTCTACAAATGTTAAAATCAAACTAACTGCTGATTCCTCCCACACGGCCTCACTGGCCTCAGCACTTAACATCTTCATTCAGCTATCAGGTTATTTCCTCCCTCTGTCTGTCCAGGAGCCCAAAGCCTGGTTCCATTATTACCATGTCTATTTCTAGAATTATTCAAAACCACAACCACTTTTAGAAGAGCCTAATACTTAAAAATACATAGCTAATGGCGTTTCTCTAATTTTTCTATATAACTTAATCTTATCTTCCCACCTATAGCAAGAAATATGTCTTTTATGGATCACAGCGACTAGCATTATCTAGGGATTCTAAAATGCTCCTAAGTAGCTGCTTGACTGAAGAAAGGTATTACTTAAAAGATAACAAAGCAAATGAAATGCAAGCAGAATCCTCACTAAACAGTTTATTACTTAGGGCGATACTTTTTACAGATAGGGATATTCCATTCAGTGATCAATTACCTTGTTGAAGAGTATGGACATGAAGAAGAGATCCAACAGCATGGTCTCTGAAAATGCTTCATAGTCAATTTTGAAAAAGAGCACAGTAAAGATGACTGTAACATACTGATATGTAGGGCTGCTAAAAGAGGATCGTAGCAACTTCAGACCAGCAATGGTGATCATTAAAGCACCTAATCTATAATATAAAGAAAGCAACACTCATCAATCAATGACTGAACACTTCAGAAAATCTACTAACTTCAGAAAAATCACCATTTCATTAACCATGCTTACAAAATATACATATCAAATTGTAAACTTCAGGAAATTGCATCCGAAAATAAACTACTATAGTATTTCCTTTTAACAATATGTAATATGATTCTTATCCCCTGATATAAATAAGCATGTTTAAAAAAAATAAGTAACAGTACTGCAATTCTAATATATGGTCCTCCAGTTACTGGGTATTTTTATTGCTTTACTATTGATAGCATTTGGCACGTAAAAAACATGTATTAAGGCTTACCCAACAACATGCATCTAGCCTAGTGGGTAGGCTTACAGGATGACCGCACAGGCAAGTGATCAATGATATAGCTTGATTTACACAGTACACAAAAACAGGCATCACTCAAATTTACCATTTAAAATTAAAAATTAACTTTATTTAATAAATGTCCTCTCATAAAATATCAGTTGAGGATAAGAAATCTGGAGTAGTGAGATACAAGACCGGAAACAGATGTTCAGGCAAGGGAAGTTAAAGACACAGTATCACTTGAATTTTTTTTTTAATCTCACAGTGCACTGCACCAAAGAGACGCTCAATTATTGCTCCTGGATCAATGTCTTAGGACATTGCTTATGACAGCCCCTAGCAGCTAAACATAGATGAGAGGACTACTGTACTTACTCTGTATCCAGTTTTTTTGGACTAGCAATTGTCTCTGCACTGCTACTGAGTTCATTGAGAACAATCAATGGATAGATGATATTCTTCTCCACAAAAAGAAGCCACACATGAAGTTTCTCAAACCACATCATAGTGGCTGCATCTAACAAGGCAATGTAAGAAGATCACATCATCTACTGTGTAAAATACAGGCATACTTCATTTACTGTGCTTTACTTTATTCTACTTTCCAGATCAGATTTTTTTACAAATGAAAGTTTTATGGAAACCCCGTGCTGAATAAGTCTATCAGCACCATTTTCCAATAGCATTTGCTTACTTCATGTCTCTCTGTCACATGTTGGTAATCCTTGCAATATTAAAACTTTTTCATTATAATTATATTTGCTATGGTGATTTATGGTCAGGGATATTTGATGCTACTGTTGTATCCACTTTAGGAATACATGAACTGTACCCATATAAGAGGGCAAAGTTAACCAATAATGTATGTGTTCTGACTGCTCTGCTGACCAGCTGTTCCACCATACCTCTCCCTCCTTTCAGGCTTTCCTGTTCCCTAAGATTGAAATTAGGCCAATTAATAGTTCTACAATGGCTACTTATAAGTGTTGAAGTGAAAGGAAGAATTGCACATCTCTCATTTTTAAATCAAAAGCTGGAAATGATTAAGCCTAATGAGGAAGGTGTTAAAAGCCAAGAGAGTAGTGCCTGGGTGGCTTAGTTCGTTGAGCATTTGCCTTCTGCTCAGGTGATGATCCCAGGGTCCTGGGATAAGGTTAGGTCAGGTTCCCTGTTCAGACGGGAGTCTGCTCCTCCCCTTCCTTCTGCCTCTGCCCCGACTTGTGCTCTATCAAATAAATAAATAAAATCTTCAAAAAATAAAAATTAAACAAAAAATTAATTGATTAAAATAATAAATAAATAAATGCCAAGATAGGCCAAAACCTAGGCCTCTTGTGCCCAACATTAGCCAAGTTGTGCCTGCAAAGGAAAAGTTCTTTAAGGAAATTATGGAGAAAGTGTTTGTGGTCTGCATAGAAGATCAAACCAGTCACATTCCCTTAAGCCAAAATAATCCAGAGCGAGGCCCTAACTCTCTTCAATGCTGTAAAGGCTGAGAAAGGTGGGGAAGCTGCAGGAGAGCAGTCTGGAGAAGCCGTCTCCATAACACCGAAGTGCCAGGTGAGGCAGCAGGTGCTGATGGAGAAGCTGCAGCAGGTTCTGCAGAAGATCCAGCGAAGATAAGTAAGGAAGATGGCTACAGATTTTCAGTGCAGACTAAACAGCCTTCCACAGCCTTCTGCTGGAAGACGATGCCACACGGGACTTTGATAGCTAGAGAGAAGTCAACGCCTGGCTTCAAAGCTTCAAAAGCCAGGCTGACTCCCTTGTTAGGGGCTAACACAGCTGGTGACTTTCAATGGAAGCCAGTGCTCACTGGCCATTCTGAAAATCCTGGGACCCTTCAGAATGATGCTAACTCTACTCTGCCTGTGTACTACAGATGGAACCACAAAGCCTGGATGACAGCACTTCTACACATGACATGGTTTACTGAGTATTTCAAGCCCACTGCTGAGGCCGACTGCTCAGAAAAAGAGATTCCTTTCAAAAGGATGCTCTAAGCAATTTTACTAAAAGGTCCAGGAAATTTGCTTTGAGAATGCATAGTCAAGTCTGACACTGAAAGTTTTTAAAAGCTTTAGAATTCTCTGAACAATTAATCTCCAAACAATTGAGGAATTTACTGTCATAATTCACTAACTGAAGAAAAAGCCTTAGGAAGAACCACTGGCTTATTTAATCACAGATATATAATAAATGATGACATAGTTAGGAACTTTTATTATTTCTCTAAAATGAGGATGTATGGCGTATCACAGGTCATGGGGCCAATGAACAAAGACCAACTACTTATGACAGGAAAGAAAAGTCAGGGTTTAAAATGGACCAGATTCCTGCCTCCTCTGAGTCAGTTTATATCTTATCCCACATTTGAAGAAGTAAAAACGATTACAAGTGTTTTAAACTCTTCATCTGATCTACTCTTACACCCTTCTCTAGTAGGACATAGTGTCACTGGTGGAAACAGAAACAAAGTGCTATTTCCCCTATGCTTTGAGTTAAAAATACTTCAAATAGAAGTCTTAAGGAGAACTGGATTGCCTATATATAGAAAAGAACATTTAGGGAAAAGTTAAGGACTGGAAGAGAAGCCACAGACATGCACAGGATTCATCAATGAGAGGTCTGTGAAGAACAACATAGAAAGGAAGTAATTTTATTTTGTGGAAGTTAGCATTGCGGTACTGACATTTATACTTCAACTGAAATTAAAGGTCTGACTCATCACAACTTCAAATCTAAGTATAACAAACACAAGCCAAAGTGTTACTTGATGATACTTATTTAACCGTCATCTGCTAAAGTAAAAAAAAAAAAAATTGTAATATTTAAAAGAGCAGAGTTAACAAAATACTTACTCCGAACTTCGTACTGGTTGTACTCCACTGTCTTCAGCAGAGGGTGGGAGAAGCAGTGCCATGGCAGCTGTTTTCTAAGCTGAGGCAGCACATAATGGGTTACAAAACCCACGAAGCCGACCAATGCATACAACACATACTTGAGAGCAGGCTAAAAGCAGAATAAAATTGGGAAAATTAAAAGTGATTTTGAGATTTACAGGAACTTCTAATTTGTCAGTTCAATTTTCCAATTATTAATAGAAAATAGCAAAGTGAATTTTTTAATCTAAGAACCAAACATCTGTCAACAGTTAACACTACTTTCTTACGTGGTTTTTCCAAAACTTGTATCAGGGTTGCCCTATATGATCCAAAGGTACAGAAGAAGTGGTGGTATGTCACATCTGACATCAGTTATAAAGGACTGATGCTTCTGTCCTGGGCTTTCTCTCTCTAGGACCACTGGCTCTGCGGAAAACCAGCTACCATTTTGTGTGGATGCTCAAGCAGCCTACGGCGAGGGCCACATGGAGAGGAACTCAGATCTCTGGCCAATGGTCAGCAAAGAACTAAGGCCTGCCTCAGCTGATGGCAGCCCCATGACTGCAGCATCATAACGCAACCTGAACTGGGATCATCTAGCTAAGCTACAGATTCATAACCCAGAGAAACCATGAGAAAATAATATCTGTTGTTAAAACTAAACAAACAGAAAGTCATATATTTCAGCATTACTGACAAATATTACAGTCAAATAAAATATGAGTCTAAACAGTTATTTCCCCCCAATCAAAAAATCAAAATTCTTTACCTGCAACACTGTGAACACTGTGCTTACATGAATAGCAAAATATAGCACACCAATTACGATGCATACTACTAGATCAGACTGTAAACGCTCACTCTGTGGAACAAAACAGAAGTATCCAACAATTACATAAAGTTTAAAAATACATATTTGTTTTATTCCCACTAACAAAGAAATAATTTTTCATTGATCCTATTCTTCTAGATAGTTTTTATATATAATAATTGACTATTAATTTTTTCTTTCCCAATTTCCTGATATTTTGGTTTGAAACTGCAGTATCAAGGAAATGAAACTAGTTCTACACATGTGATAGCATATTAAAACAAAGCCTTTTATTTGTTTTATTTTAAAAGATTTTATTTTTAAAGTAATCTCTACACCCACTGTGGGGCTCGAACTCACAACCCTGACATCAGGAGTCCTATGTTCTACTGACTGAGCCAGCCAGATGCCCCATAACAAAGTCTTTTAGAATGAAGATTTTTTCCTCCCCATTGCTCTGTAAGTTTGATTTTTTACATATGGGAAAAGGAAATGAGGTACTTAAGTTACTATATCAGTTACAGGGGATATCTTTTGGATAACAAAGTTATATTTTCATTGATTTTTTAAGACGTTGAAACTGCATGTCCTCTTTTACTTACTAGATTTTGATTCTTTTAGTGGTTGTAGTAAATCAAAAATGTCTCAATATCTTGACTGGTCATCAACTGACCCACAGATTTATGCTAATTTTAAGCTACATTCAGAAATCTCTTACCACATTTAACATGAAATGTCCTTGCTAACATGGAAACTAAAGTCAGAAAAAATTGTTTGAATTCTATCCTGAAGCAGTTTTGTATTTCTAAAGTTTCTGAGAATGCGTGAAGAGCTCAAGTTCAGTAAAGGTAAATATTATGACTAATTCAAGACCCATATAAATGGGAGTTTTTCACAGGTAGAAATAATCTAAAGTAACTTAGAAAAAAATGTTTTATGCTTTGTTCCATAAAGCAGATATGAATCTATAAAATTAATTTTTCAAATAATTACTAAAAGAATATAGATAACATTGAATTCACTAAACTAGAAAACTTTTAAATTGCTACATTTTCTTAAATATATTAAATTAATACATCAAATAACTGCTCTCTTCTTCAATCTGAAAAATAAACACACATACAATTTTTGGATTGCCCTAGAGGAATAAAACACACTAAAAAATTAGCAGATGATTTAAAAGGACATAGTTTTATCAACAAGAACAATAACAAAAAACAATTTATGTTAAAATATGCATCTTTCAAATCCTAGTTTAAACTGATTAGGATTAAGAATTCTATAAACAATGAAATTACTTCATTTTACCTACTCAGAAAATGAATGTTTAGCACACTTTTTTACACAGAAACAAACTTTGAGAAATGAGCATTTCTTAACAGGTTAAAATTTGACATAAAGACAGTAAACAATATACACCTGTTCACACATTTTCCCCAATTTCAAAAGGCCTTCATTATATAAAATGATGAACTGTCTAAAATTTACATCTTTCAGGTGACTGTGAAAAGCTAAAACTTACAACAGAATTTCTAAGTTTTTCAGGCAGTGGATCTTTTACTTCAGACAGAGGGTCTTCTGGATTTTTCTCTTCTGTTTTTGGAAAAATCTTGGATTGCACCAAAGAGCTTTAAATTAAAAAAAGAAAAAGAAAGAAAAAGAATTAATAAAAAATATATTCATAACCTGATAACCTGTACTTCAAATGACAAATGAAGTTTATGATAAAAAAATCAAGTGTTCCAGGGGCGCCTGGGTGGTGCAGTCGGCTAAGCATCTAACTCTTGGTTTCTGCTCAGGTCCTGACCTCGGGGTCCTGAGGTTGGGCTCCCACACTCAGCGCGAGTCTGCTTCAGATTCTCTCTCCCTCTGCCCCTCCCACTCATGCACGTGTGCTCACTCTCACTCTCTAAAATAAATAAATCTTAAAAAAAAAAATCAAGCATTCCAAGTATATTTAAACATTAGCAAATGATAATATCTAAAGAGTTTACAATGCTATAAATAAGCATACAAAGAGCATATTTTTATTAAAATGTATTTTTAATACCTCTTATGAGAGAAAATGCGAATATTCCCAGCCAAACTGATTAGAATGATCTAAAATTAATATATTTGAAACCCAACATAGATTAAGACAACAGCACTTTGACAAGGCAGTGGGAAAACAGATCTTGAAAGTTAAATTTGAAAGAAATGCAAACTTAATTAAATTTCTTTAATGCAATAACAATTGATTTCACTTACAAAAGTACAGATGGATCACTGCTTTGTCGGCTGAGATGATAGGATATTGCCACTAATAAACCACAAAAAACGGAGAAAAGTACTGGAATATGCTGGCCATCCCAAGAATCCTGTTGGAAAAAAAAGTTTCATAGAACACTATGCATCTTTTTTTATCATCTATCATATAATTCTTTTATGTCAGTATTTTGGAGGAAGATAAATCTACCAAAAACTTAGCCATATTACTAATTGTATTTTATCCCAGATAAATTTAGAGTTACTACTTTTTGATGAGCTAGAATCTAACTACTAGATCATCTTTAGATTTCTTTTGGTACTAAAGCTGTACTTATACGCTAAGGATAATACATTTGCTTCTGATAACATGCTGCTGTCAATTTCTTTGTATTTCAAGTGGTATAAGGTTTATGGTAAACTACATTCTCCCTTTAGAAAATGAAATAACTTGGTTGATTCTACATAATAATGGAATAGGGAAATGGCAACACATAGTACAACACATAAGATAAAACAGAAGAGACATTGCTGTGCTTTTATCCTGATACCTTTGCTCATACATAATATGCCATTGTTTCAGTCTTCCAGAAAATTGAGTAGGCTTTCTGTGCTCTTGAGTAAGGAACTGCATATTCCCCAAAAGAAATAATGCAAAGGCTAGCTTCTAAAGCCAACCAAACATGTGGATGTGGATATGTCATGTAATGTCTGCTCACTGCAATATTTCTGGAGTCTACTAGCATGGTGCTTGATACTGACGAAAGGAATAGTCAGTAGTTCTTAAGTATGGACAGTGAGTAAATAGCATTCTATTCCTTCTTCTTTCTCTGGGGTTCAAGAAGGGGAAATGATAGGTGTGAGAATCCCAATAGTAGTTTATTACATAATTTGGGTTTCTTTGCTTTTTTTTTAAATAATGAAGTCTTCAAAATTGTTACACATTACAACATAAAGACATTTTTGTAATGGCTACATCAAAATATCATTATCATCACAATGAACACTATGTGTCAAGCCCCATTCTTAGCTCTTTGCTAAGTATTCCCTAAATTAATTATTAAGACCATCCTTGGAGATATGTACTATTACTCCCCAATTTATAGATGAGAAACTCAGGCACGAAGGGTTCAAGTAATTTGTTCAATTAGGTGGTAGAGCCAGGAACTGAACCACCTGATGTCTGGATTTACTGAGAAGGAAGTTAAACAATACAGGAGTTTGAGAATGAAAGAGAGAGAAACACATAAGGAAAAAAGTAAAAGAGAAAATAAAATGTATGTTGGAATAGCATTTGCACAGTGATAATAAGGGAAACATATCAGGCTTATGAGAGAGACAAGGAATACCACGTGTGGTTGACATGTGCAGCGAGAGATTAAAGAAAGTTAAGCCTACAACTTCCATAAAGCACAGTCCATGGATAATGCATAAAACTTGACAAAATATAAGAAGTATAAGTCAGTTACTTAGACACCAGGAGGCAAATACCAAAAGAATCAACTCAAAGAACTGAAAGTGGTAACTCTTTTTTTTTTTTTAAGATTTTATTTATTTGACAGAAATCACAAGTAGGCAGAGAGAGAGGAAGAGAAGCAGGCCCCCTGCTGAGCAGGGAGCCCAATGCGGGGCTCAATCCCAGGATCCTGGGATCATGACCTGAGCCAAAGGCAGAGGCTTTAACCCACTGAGCCACCCAGGTGCCCCTGAAAGTGGTAACTCTAGGGAAGGGATAAAGAGGTAGGAGATGGTTGTTTCTGGTGATAAGTCCTATAGAAATAATTGATTCTTTGAAAGATATACACGTACAACTTAAGTAAACATGAAAACTAATAAAAAGATGTCCAGAACAGCTGCTTTAGAAAACTGGCAATTCCATTTCTGGGATTTACCCAAGTAAAATTAAAACATATGTGTGTTCATTGCAGCTTTATTCACACTATTCCTAAACTCCAGGGGTGCCTGGGTGGTTCAGTCTGTTAAGTTTTTGCCTTCAGCTCAGGTGGTGATCCCAGGGTCCTGGAATCGAGCTCCAAGTCTGGCTCCCTGCTCATTGAGGAGGCCTGCTTCTTCCTTTCCCTTTCCCTCTTCCTGCTGCTTGTGCTGGCTCTCTGTGTCAAATAAATAAATAAATAAAATCTTAATAAAAAAATATTCCTAAACCCTGAACAACTCAGATGTTCCCCTCAAGGACAGCAGAGAAACCGACATATGCATACAATGGGAGTAGGAATGATTTAAAACTAAATGGGCTATTTTCCTGCAATAAGAATCTCGAAACATTATATTGAACCAAATACATCAGCTACAAAAGAAGTATGATTCTATTTATATGAAGTTCAAGAACCCCAAATTGTAAAAGTGGTTGGGGCAGGGAGGACTGAAAAAGGAACATGAGGGAAATTTCTTGTGGTAATGGAATTACATTTTGAGAAGGATATGTATTACCCAGGTATATGCATTTGTTAAAACTTCTCAAATTTGTGATTAAGTTACATGGATTTCACTCTATGTAAATTTTCCCTCAATTAAAACAAAACAAGGGTTTAGAGAAAACTAAAGATTACTGCCTTTATCTGACAAATGTTTGACACTACTTTTTATTGCTCTCAGACAAAGGAAAAGCATTCTTAAATTCATCTCAAAATCACGTACTTAGATCAATAATTTATAATGGTCACATATTCAAAATAACTAAGGAATATTTAAAAGTAGTAACTACAACCTTTATTGAATCACTAACTAAAAAAACAAAAAGCAAAACAAACCCAACCAACTCGGAGTTTTCAGTGAACTCTGATTCAGAAGTGGGAGAAAATTCAGTAACTATAAAAAACAAAAGGGAAGTGAACCTACTTCAAAAGATTAAAAGATGGGTTTGTTCTATCCACTGTAGTGCGTTTGAACATTTTCTCTTTACTCTGTAATGGCCCAAATTCTAGCAATCTCTTAAAAATATGAAAACATTAGAAAGTATACACACATTACTAATGCATTAATAATGCATTAAAGATATTTTAGAAAAAAAAACTTGGCTTTTAATGAGCCAAAAAGGTCAAGGAAAAATGAAAGAGTAAACACAAGGAAAGCAGAAATCAAGAAATAATAAATGTAAAAGTCTGTATTAGTGAATAGATTAAAAAAAAAAAAACATTCCTAATGGTATGCAATAATGTCTCCCAATGCATCTAGCTGCCCAGAAGTAGCTACAGTTATCAATTTCTTGCATATTCTTCCAGCATTATTCTATGTATATACAAGCCATTGGAGGTATTTCAGAAACAAAAGCAAAAGCACAAAGGAAACATCCATTTGAGGGAATATTACCTTCCTTTTTATTAAAACACACACACACGAAAATGTGATATATATATATATGTGTATACACACACACACACACACACACACACACACACACAGGACTATTACTCAACCTTAAAAAGGAAGGAAATCTTATCATTTGTAACAACATGGATGAAACTGGATGGCATTTTGCTAACTGAAGTAAGCCAGACAGACAAAAGACAAGTAATGCATAGTATCACATATACATGAATTTTTTTTTTAAAGGAAAAAAGTCGAAATCATAGAAACAGGAATAGAAAAGTAGCTTCCAGGAACTGGGAGGTGTGGGAAATAGGGAAAGGTTGGTAAAAGAGATAAGAGTATAAACTTTCAATTAAGGTCTAGCTGGGGGGTGTGAGAAATGAAGACAGCATTGCTTATTTGAAAGCTGCTAGGAGAAAGACATTAAAAGTTCTCATCAGGATACATACTCAAAAAACTCTGTAACTGTGTGCTGAACAATGTTGACTTATTGTGATCATTTCACAATACATATAAATAGCAAATCATGTTGTGCATCTGAAACTAATAATACATCAAATTATACTCAATTAAAAATTTAAATAAACTTAAAAGTTTTTTTAAAAGGATGAATAAGGTCTGAGGATCTAATGTGTAACATAATGGTTATGGCTGATGACACTGTACTATATAACTGAAATTTGCTAAAAGAGTAGAACTTAAATGCTCTCACCAAAACAAAACAAAAGAAAATGTGAGGTAATAAATGTATTAACTTGATGAGGAGAATCCTTTCACAGTGAATCAACTCATCACACATACTTTTAATATCTTATCATTTTATTTGTTGATTATACTTCAACAAATCTTGGAAAAAAACACGTTTTGTCTTGAAAATCATTCCACATTAGCACATAAAAATGTTCTAAATCTGCAGATTTATTGTAATGGGTGATATCGAAAACTAAAATAGTGTAATGGAACACCATAACCAACAAAAGAGGAAAATAACCTATCTTCCTGCCTGCCTTAGGATACAAGGTTCTGTTTGGCAGTTTTATAATTGCTGTTCTGCTACTAGATAATTAGAGTTAAACAGCCCTTTGTACACTGGGCTAGAAAACTTATTGCACGGTTAACATCTACGATTTCAACTTCCAAATAATCTCTCAATTTCCAAAACATGACTCCTGTAAGCTAGGATGGTTTACAGGTGGTGAACTTGGGAGAAGCTTGCATTTGGGTCTCCTTGCTTCCAATTTCCTCCTGGACTTAGCTCCATCAAGTATATCCCTCTCTACTAGATTTCCCGCTCTTCTTTTAAATCCAATCAAGTATCAAATCTTTTTAAAAAATAAAAACCTGAAAACAACCCCCATTATGTACATGTTTAGAAAGCTTATCTTATATTTCCTTAATATTTATTCAAACCCAGGCTTATATTAATCTAGCTTCCTCAGCCAAAACACCAAAAAGCTGTTTTGTGGAAGTCACCAATAACCTGTTAACTGCCAAATTCAATAAAAAGGTTTTTCAGACAATCCTGCCTCTGAAGTTTCCTTTGTGGGACTTTGTTCTATCCATCATTTAAATACTTGTATTTCCCAGCGATTTCCTCTTGTCAGTCCAGGTTAGCTGTCTTTTACTTACACTTTCATTCAGTTGATGAATCCTAAATCTTTTAATCATTACCTCAAGTCTTTCTACATATAACTACCTATTATGCATCTCTGGATACCCCATAAAATCATCAAATGAGGGGCGCCTGGGTGGCTCAGTGGGTTAAAGCCTCTGCCTTCGGCTCGGGTCATGATCTCAGGGTCTTGGGATCAAGCCCCGCATCGGGCTCTCTGCTCGGGGGGGAGCCTGCTTCCCCCTCTACCTCTGCCTACTGCTCTGCCCACTTGTGACCTCTCTCTCTGTGTCAAATAAATAAATAAAATCTTTAAAAAAATAAAAAGGTATCTTGATGTGAATAGCAGTTATATATATCCTTAAGTAAAAATCTAAGATTAATTTCATATTCTATTACTACCATGACCACCTCTACCCCAGACAACCTTTTTTTAATGATCTGTTTCTAATATTAACCTATGATTACTACTACATGGAAAAGGATTTACTTTTAATAATGGTTAACCATGAAACTGCTTTTAAATTCAAAGTAAATGAGAATGAGAATAATGTTCAGTATACCAAGATCATGGAAATCAGTGCTAAAATGGCTGCAGGGAGAATGCAGGAATGGGAGCTTAAATCATTATTAGTCAATTTAAAACAATCTTCATATAGAAAAATAGCCTTAAAGACAAAATTGTACCATAATGTACTGCTTACCTTTAAAGCGCCATAACACAATCCATACAGTAAGGCAACTGCCACAATGCTGCAGATAAAACTGTAAAGTGCTGCAAGCAAGCTTGTAGTGGCTAGACAGGAAAGGGGAAAAATTAATATTTTATAGACATTTATGGAAAAAACATCTTAAAAGTATTTAAAATGCTATAATATTGACTACAATGAAATATGTACTCATTTGACTTTTAAAAATTCAGTTATGTCATTCAGTTACATCATCCTATCCTTTGAAAAGATTCTGAAATGACAAAGGTTTACTACCCACAATTTTTGATAAAAGACAAAATATATTCACCTTGTAAGTAATGAACATTTATACATGGCAGAAAAAATTGTACCTATATTATGCTTTGAGACTGTATCTTATTATTTACAAAAGTATGGGAAAATGAAGCTGGCAGAGACTTAAAAGAACTGGCAATGTATTAAGTATTCATCAAAAGATATTACGCTCTGTAAATAGAACCTACATTACCCAAAGAAGTAAATTTATATTACTATGTGTCAATTAATTCTCACAAAGTACAGATCTGACTAATTACTAACAACAAAAAAATAGATCCACCTCAAAACTTGACAGCTATAAACAAGAATTAAAGAATTAAACTGTAACATTTTCTTACACCACACACAAAAATAAGCTCAAGATGGATTAAAGACTTACAATGTAAGACATGAAACCATAAAACTTTTAAAAGAAAACACAGACAGTAATGTCTTAGACATTAGCCTTAGCAATATTTTCCTGGATCTGTCTCCTCAAGCAAAGGAAACAGAAGCAAAAATAAATAATTGGGACTACATCAAACTCAAAAAGCTTTTGCAGAGTGCAGGAAACTAAGAACAAAACAAAAAGGCAACCTACTGAATGGAAGAAGGTGCGAATGACACATCCGATAAAGGGTTAACATCCAAAATATCTAAAGAACTCATACACCTCAACATGGGCAAAAACCATAAGTAATCTGATTAAAATGTACAGAAGACCTTAAAAGACATTTTTCTAAAGAAGGTATATAGATGGCCAACAGACACATGAAAAGACATTCAACATCACTGATCATCAAGGAAATGCAAATCAAAACCACGATCAGGTATCAGCTCATACCAGAGTGGCTACCATCAAAAAGACAAGGAGTAACAAGTGTTGGCAAGGATGTGGAGAAAACGGAACACTCATAAACCTGTTCATGGGAATGTAAACTGGTGCAGCCTCTAGGGAAAACAGTATGGAAGTTCTTAAAAAAAATTAAAAATGGAACTACCATATGATCCAGTTAATTCCATTTCTGGTTATTTATGCAAAAAGAATGAAAACACTAATTCAAAAAGATACATGCACTCCTATGTTTATTGCAGCATTATTTGTAATGGTCAAGACATGGAAGCAAGGTAAGTGTCCATCAACAGATGAACAGATAAAGACTCAGCCACAAACAAGACTGAAATACTGCCACTTGCAACAACATGGATGGACCGACAGGGCATCATCCTCAGTGAAATAGGTCAGACAAAAAAAGACAAATACCATATGATTTCACTCACATATAGAATCTAAAAAACAAAAAAAACCCCAAAAACAGAAACAGACACACAAACATGTAACAAACTGGTGGCTGAGAACCCAGGCGGGGCTGGGCAAGATAGGTGAAAGGGATCAAGAGACAAACTTCCAGTTATAAAATAAATAAACCACAGAATGTAAAGTAGAACATAGGGAATACAGTCAATAATATTGTAATAACTTTTAAGAGTGACAGATGATAACTACACTTATGGGGGTAAGCATTTTTTTAATGTATGAAATTACTGAATTGCTATGTCATATACCTGAAACTAATATGATACTGTATGCCAATATCAACTACACTTCAATAAAAGATAAAAAAATTTTTTGATTCTATTCTTACAAGTGGAAAAAAACAGATTCAATGGAATTACTAATAATAAGGACTAGGGGACAGCTAACATAGTTCTCCTTTATTTTTAAAATATGGATAACAGATTTTGTTCATAGTAATTTTATATGATAACCATGAAAAAAAAAACCTACAGGAAAAAGTCTTCTTTAGGAGGTTTTAAAAAACTAGTATCTTGCACAAGTTTTTAACAATATAAGATGAAGCTTACTATTATAAATTACCTACCCTAAGTACCCTCCATACCCTAAATACTGAAAACAGTCTTCTACCCATTAAGCAATGCTAAATTTAGACCAACCCAGTCTTTATTCATTCCCCTTCAAAAATTTTTCAAAACACAGAGATACTTCTAAAAATCTTATTTAGGATAATACTTTTACTAAAAGCATCTGGTTTTGGTGTTTCCATTCTAAAGAAATAACAGTGCTCTGAAACCACATTCAGAGACGTATCAAATACACACACTAGTTCAAAATCCAAATACAATGCTACGTATCAGGGGTCAATCTATTTGGGATATATAACATTTATAAATATTTCATAAGTCTATGAAGACACCATCTAAACTCACTACAACTTTTAGTTTTAGGCAACAGTACTTGATCATTTCTTGTAAAGTAACTTCATTATTCCTGGATCTTTCAATAAAGTGGCAGACTTGACTACTTCTTCCTATCTACAAAGTAATTCCTGCTCAGTCTTTAATTATTAAATAATTTCCTTTTTCTTTCTAATTTCAATTCTACTGTTAAGGTATTTTAATGTTACTTTATTACTTAATAATCTGTAAAAGTAATACTAGAATGTGTAATTTTTAAAAGGAACTACTCACCATTACCACCAAAGATATGAATATCCAATTGCTCACAAAGGTACATTACAAATGTATTCACCTGAGGCAGGAGACCAATGAAAAATACTATTGGGAAACAGAGTGTAAACACTACAGAAGAAAAGAAAGGCATATTAAAAACATTTACACAAGATCTATCTTTTTGTTCATTTTAAGATCATACGTGATTAAAAAAATCCAAAATGAATATATATAAACTGGTAAGCAATTTTTTAAAAAAATCATTTTAAATTATTTCTATGTAATTTCTTGGGTATTAAATAATTTTTTCAATGATAAAGAATAGCTTTTAAAATTACTTCTATCATTTTCATATAATAGTTATCTGATATACAGAATCCAAAGGAAAATTTCCATCACATCTGCTTTGAGAACAGAAGAATTACTATAATATTTATTCGTCATTAACTTTTTTCATTCAAATAGTTTTGTTCCTCACTGAGAGGATTACAATAAATAGCAAAGTAAGCCTATTAAAACCATTTTTAACTATATAATTGATCTATTTATTAGGGAACTATTTGTGTACAAATAAATTAATGTTAAGATCTGAAACACTTTAAAGATGACTCACCTATAACTAAATCCCTGGCTGATATAAACACCAGTGGATTAGTGAAAGTTATTCCATATAATTTGAACTTGGTTGTAGTAAGGTTTCTGCTACCATAATCCAAGAACCAAATAAGACCACAACACAAACAGAAATAAACTGGTCTACTGTAGGCAATGATACGATTATGGCCCTGAAAATGATATTTAAAAAAGAAAGTCAGGTTAGTTGATTTTAAGACTCACAACTAGCTACTGAGATCTTTGATAGCTTATATTCTAAGGACTCAAAATGTATCTATGTGGAAGCCAAGTTGCTAACTGTGGCAGAAGGAAATCACAAATAT
The DNA here is from genome assembly GCF_963455335.1 of Martes martes. NCBI lineage: Eukaryota > Metazoa > Chordata > Mammalia > Carnivora > Mustelidae > Martes > Martes martes. The sequence goes on from NC_137894.1 coordinate 133,263,341, forward strand.
GGGAAGGAAGAAGAAGAGACTGAACCCTATGACACTGGACTGACATTAGGGGTATCAATATGAACTTTTCATTTTTAATACACACACAAATTGATAGACGATGTGTGTACACACGTATGCATGCACATATGTATCTACACAAATATATTTCCTAGCTTTAGCCATTGAGAGAACCTAGAAGCAATGACATTCTAGAATAAAGATTACTAGCCTCAAGATCTTAGTTTATAAATAACATTATTGACTAAAAAAACTCAGGCCTTCACAGAGAAAAGGCTGGTTTTGGCCTAGGGTAGGCAAAGTATATATAGATGAGCCTGGAATGTACTATTGTGAAAAGGAACGAAGTACTCAAAAGACTGATAAGGATATGTCAAAAGGACAGAGAGGGCAGCTTGGTGGGCTCCCAGTGGCCAAATCAGAGATAATTTGTGCCTCAAAATAAACATTAGTAATATTATAGTCCACTGAATAAAACATGAATCCATACCAATACAAATAAGTAAATACAGAAGGAAAAGTTCTTCCTTACAGTAAAAAGTAACTAGCAAATGTGGAAGGAATGATGACCTAGAAAATCACTATTTGGGAACCATCAAATGATAACTGATTCAGGCAAGAAATATCAATAGGTTTTTACTGAAAACAAGTAGGTGGAAGTTTACGGGGCAAGGGGACATATATGAAATCCCCAAATAGCTCCCTACCAGAGAATTATTAACTCCAGGAGAAATATGGTAACATTACAATAACTAGTGGTTCTCAAGGGAGTGGGAGGGAATTTTGCCCCCTCGAGGACATTTGGCAATGTCTAAAGACATGCTGGTTGTCACAACTGGGGAGTGTGCTACTGGCATCTAGTGGATGGAGGTCAGAGATCATGCTAAATATCCTATAATGTATGGGACAGCATCCCTCCCTCACATAGATTCTCAACAAAGAAGTGTCCAGCCTCAAATGTTAATACTGTGGAGTTTGAAAAACACTGCAGATACTACCCTCAGCCAAAAATGAAAGTTAACATCACCAATAAAAGGATGAATCAACATCACATGCTTCCTGAAATGATGCACTGAGAAAAACATATCACTTTCATAGTTTTCCTTCCAAAAAAGCATATCCGGTATCTAATCAAGAAGAAAACATCAGACAAACTCAAATTAAGGGATGGTCTACAAAATAAATGGCATGTACCCATCAAAAGTGTCAATATTGTGAAAGACATATACTGAGGAACTGCTCCAGATTAAAGGAGGCTAAAAATAGTAAACACATAATCAGGAATTTACTATCGCCAACTGAGTCAACAGGAAATGCCTGAGTACGATCTGCAGATTAGAAAATAGTATTCTATCAATGTTCAATGTCCTGATTTTAATAATTACATTGAAATTAATCATGTAAAGGAATGCCTCTGTTTCTAGGAAAATACATGGGTGTATTTAAAGGTAAAGGGGCACTGTGTTTACAATCCACTCTCAGAAAAGCGTGTGTGGAATGGATGGGGTGGGGCAGAGGTGGTGGAAAAAACTAGGAAGGGGATAGGCAAATACGGTAAATGTTCACACAGGGATCCAGGTGAATGGCATCAAGAATTCTTTGCGCAAGCCTTGCAACTTTTCAAATTATGTCAAAACTTGAAGTTTAAAATTTGAAGTTAAAAAAAAAAAGCTGCCATATATCATACACTTCAAAAGCATTCAAAAGCGTATTAAACAGTCAGTTGAAAGAAAATAATTTGCTTCCCTGTTCTGTTTTGCTCACCCACAGTCACTATTAAGTATTCCAGTGTATGTGTAATTATATTCAAGAAAGAAGGCATCATCATAAACTGTTTTTGGAGTCTGTTTTTGCACTATTTTAAAGAGAATGCCCTTTAGTTTATTAAATAAATACTCTATGTTGAGTTCTAAAATTGGATCACACTTCATAAAAAATACCGTTTAGTAGCTAGTACTCTTTCCAAGGTCACAAAGTGAATAATAAATGAATAATCTCTTTAGTGTCCACAGGTCTAAACACGAGATCAATTTATTCCTTCTTTATTCTTGCTCTTAATGATTACTTAAGCAAAAGAATGTACAGTTCTCCTTACTTCAAAATTCTATTTTTCAATATTTACTCATGGTTTATTCTTCAAACTTTGTTAAATTTAAGTTATTAAATAACTATGAGTTTATATGAACCATGTCTACTTAATTGGTAACCTCCTCCTGAAACAGGTTGTCAAAAAATGAATTATTATGCTCATTTTCAACTGAGACTTAGATTCCACAATTAGAATGCCATTTTATTTCATGCTAATAAATCATCTCTCTTTCTAGCAGAGAGTCAAAACTTAGATGAGAAAATAATAACATAAATCTTAATTCAATCTGACATATGACCAAAAGAAGGTTTCGATGAATGTTAGAGAACTGTAAGTTACAGGCATATTAGAGTAACTTACGTGTCTGGGAGAAGAAGAATCTGGTTGAACACTCTAAAAATGAAACAAAAGATAGATTATCCTACTGAGGTCCTGGTAACTTTATAAGCAACTTTCAAAATGCCGGAAATAATTTCAAGTAAAATAATTCCATAGCTAAGAAGCGACCTACATTAAATCTGTTGAAATAACAGAAGATGAAACTCCAGATACTGGTGTCACTGTGTTATCAAAGAGATCTCAAATCTTTCCTGACTCTTAAGTTTACTATGATTAATTAAAAATTTGCAAATAGCTTAACATTTCTGAAATCGCATATGGTAGGTAGTCTATCTTACTCCTTGGCTCATATAAGTATATGAGTACATATAAGTATAGCTGAAGTAGAATGCTTTCTTGTATGATATAAGTATAGTTGAAGTAGATACTACATATAAGTATAGTTGAAGTAGAATGCTTTCTTGTATGATACCATTCCATTCAGGATATGCACAAAATATGGTTTAGTTTATAAGAAGAATTCTAGTTCAGCCCACAAATTCCAAGGCTTACTAAATAATTCAATATTATCTGTATCAAACTTTTTTTTTAAAGATTTTATCTATTTATTTCACAGAGAGAGAAATCACAAGTAGGCAGAGAAGCAGGCAGAGAGAGGGGGAAGCAGGCTCCCCACTGAGCAGAGAGCCAGACGCGGGGCTCGATCCCAGGACCCTGAGATCACGACCCGAGCTGAAGGCAGAGGCTTAAACCACTGAGCCACCCAGGCGCCCCTGTATTAAACTTATTATCTGAATTTTCACATCAAAATCTTCAAGTTAAGCTGTCCCCCTGTAAGAGATTTTATCAACTTTCTTTAAAAACATTCAAAAGGTATTTTGCAGCCACTTCCCAAATCATGACTTTTCTCCCAAGTTCCAGCTCATTTTTAACAGCATACCAAACAATTTCATTAGGATGGTCTATGACCACCCTACAAGTCTATGATGGATCAGCTCAGTGAGTCTGGCATGTGACCCTTGGCTGGATGAGACCAGGTAAGCTGTAAACTCAATTCCAACATCTGGCCTCTAAAAACTTCTGGTCCAGTCTTTCTTTCTTCTGTTAATGGTATTACCATTCTTCCAGTCAACTAGATTTTTTAAATCTAAAAAAAAATTTTTAAATTTCAGTCATCTTCTACCTTTCGGTTTCTAACCAGATTAACCTGAAAACAGTGGACAAAACTAACGGGACAAGAGACTGAAGCAAAGGAATGAATTTAAATATTTATGGTAATAAAAGAGATGGATTATAGTGGTTGGAATAGGAAGAATAAAAGCCAGAAATTTTGACAAAGAATCACCAAATTTAATCAAAGGGACCTATTATTATTATAATAAATACAAATATATAAATATATATTTATATATATAAATATAATTATTGCTTGTTATTAGGGGTCGAGAAGTAAGGAACAGAGTGGCTTTAGGATTTTGAGTCAATATACTACTGTCAAAAGCAAAGGAACTAGGAAAGAAAAATATTTATCAGAAGATGACAATGTGCTGTTTTTAAAATGTGCCAAACTGCCTGTTAGGTATATAGGACTAAAGCTTGTGAGAAAAATGAAGACTTTGAGATATAAATCTGGACATGATTCATACATAGGGGCAACTAATAAAGTAATAAAAGAGGGTGACTTTGCTGGCAAGGAGTCGCAAGCTGAAAAGAGGTCCAAAAAAACCCTAAAAAATTCTTATAAACTAAGAAGTTGTCCAAAGACCAAAGAGGCATCAACAAAGGAAATTAAAGTTATCTGAAAAGTAGGAAAATCATCAGCGTAGCATAAAGGCAGATCAAAAATGAGGACTGTATAAAAATAGAAGACAGTATTCATAGGTACTAAATGATACAGCACTCACAAAGAATGAAGAATGAGAAAGGACACAGATTTGGCTATTGGAGATTATTAGCCCATAAAGACTGTAATTTCAGCACTGCAATGAGGAAAAAAGCATGGATGGGTCTTGAAGAAATGGAGTTGACACAAGTAGTTTTTCTGGATGTGTATCTATAAACAGAGAAAGGACAGCTAATGGCATGAAAAGAACTAAACAAATAGTTTTCAGGATAGGGGAGAGTTCTGCATGTTAGCATATACTGGGCAAATAACCAATACAGGCAAGGGTTTTTACTAGGGCAGAGGAAAAAGGAAACAGTCTACATTAACAGTCCATATTGATTTTGCATGGAAGGTGAAAAATTAGGTATTTGATTTTTTTCCCTTTTTAGAAAGCTTAAAATTAATAACATTTGGCTGCTGTATAAATAGCAAAGGGATATCAATCTTCTGCTTTCAGTGTCCCCAAGAACATATACACTAGTCTTGCCATTACTGTAGCTAACCAATGATGGATTTTAATAAATTTAATCTACAGAATAGAAGACTTAAAATATGGGAGTGGGAGAGATGATGTTCATATTTTTTAAATAAATTTCAAGAATGCTGGGGTGCCTGGGTGGCTCAGTCAGTTAAGTGGCTGCCTTAGGCTCAGTTCATGATCCCAGGATCCTGGGATTGAGCCCTGCATCAGGCTCCTTGCTCAGCGGGGAGCCTGCTTCTCCCCTGCCTGCCATTCCCCCTGCTTGTGCTTGCTCTCTCTGTGTCAAATAAACAAGTGAAATCTTTTAAAAAATAAAATAAAAATTTCAAGCATGTTAATTCTCATTTTTAACAAATGCCCAAATATTTTAATACCAGTCCCCCCAAGTAGTTCTTAGGAAGCTTCATTTACATATCATTATTTTTTAAAGTTTTTATGTCCCCTTTGTTCCCTATCCAATCTAATATAAACATCTAGGGAAAATAAATCTAAAAATTAACAGCTTACTATAATGCAATGAATTATACAAAACGTCTCCTTTTTAACACAAATATTATTCCCTATTCTGAAAAGAAGAGTGATGCTGGTACCTTAAGTAGTGAGTATTGACAGCTGGCTATCACTAGGCAGAACTGGAAGACCCAGATATCTCTGAAGAAGCCTTGTATGAGAAGAATAGATCCCAAAAAAGCCACAAGAATAGCCAGGATGACAGCTAACACATTTTCCAGAATTTCACGATTTCTGTAGACAGAAAAATTTATGAGTAAGTATATCAATATAACAAATGAGAGTGAAAAAAGGGAAGACATCATGAGGAAGTTCATACTATGCTTGCTGACATGCTTTTCTCATACTGGTTTTGAATAAGGTTTTAGCACATACTGAAAGAGAAACTAGTTTATATTTAAAATTAACAAAAAACCTTATGTGGAGATAAAGCATGCTATAGTAAGTGAAGTTCTAATTAAAGACATAATATTAGTTTTAATTTCTGTTTCAAAAGTTTACTCTTCTTTAACACCTGCTTTTTTGTAACATTTGTTGCTTAATAACTAAGTAACCAACTTGAAAAGGACATATGCAAAGAAACACGTTTAAAAAACAAAATCTCAAAAGTTTCTAGAAAATGAAAATGAGAAGTTATTTCATATGACAAAGTTTGTAACCAAATTTTGATACCAAGTGATTCCATTTTCCGCATCTTGAAACCATCTGAAATAACCTCAAAACTAATTTACTAGAATTACTTAAATATAGGCTATTGCATATATTGAAAATGAAGGCAGTAATAAAAAGCCATCAGTTTGTCGCTATCAAAGCTGCTGAGACAGTTCTGTATTTTATTAAACTGACTAAATTAAACAATGTGATGACCCAGATATTACACATACCAATGAAGATGATTTTTGTCATACCAAAAAATAAGAATCTATCTCATTACTTCTTGGGGAAATTTTATTCATAAAATGCTGGATACTTGCTAAAAGTCTTGTTTTTAAAAAAAACATTTACCAACACGGAAACATGCTCAGTATATGTGCTATATAAAGAAAGCAGGGCATAAAACGGTATGCATAGGAAGATAAAAGTTGTTATTTAGAAGCATACACACATAGGTTAAAAAAGACAATATATCAAAATGATACTACTACTAATGTTCTCTCTGGGTAGAAGAATTATGGTTGGCCTCTTCTTGTCTTAAAAATCTTCCTATACATTTTTAAATTTTCTAGAATAGGTAAAGAATTATTTTCACAATCACAACTTGTTTTTTAAAAAATTTTAAACTTTTTTTTAAATTAAGTTGTTTTTAATTAACTTTTTATTAACTTGCTTTCTCATTAAGTCAATGCCATATTCATAATCATCAATTGACCTAATTCACAAACATCTCTGTACTAATTCATTTTATAGTCTTCTTGGATGAAAACAAGTTCAATAGCACTTTCAAATCAATACATTGGCATTCTCATTCGTTCTTCTATTGCAGCTGCAGAAGTCCAGATCTGTCAAATCCAGTGACTGTCAGCAGTTCTGCTGCATCACATACTGTCTGTAGTTCTCATCACTGAACATGTGCTCCCCTTACGCTTGTTAGTTTTTAATTTTTGATGAATTCAGTTTATCAACTTTGTTGTTTTTGCTGTCACATCTACAAAATTTTGCCTACCCCAAGGTCACAAAAATTTCCTCTTACTGGTTTGTTTGGTTCAAGGAGTTTTATTGCTTTAGATTTTAATTTAGACCTATAATCCATTTTGAGTTAATTTTCATAGTTTTCTAATACGGTGCAATGTAAGTATAAAAGTTTTTTTTCACATGAAAATCGAATGGTCCTTAGACCATTTGTTGAAAAGCCTACATTTCTCTACCTAACTGATTTGGGATATTATTTTGATGCCATTTAGGCCTAGAGTTTTCTTCATAGGCAGGTGTTTAACTATAATTTCCATTTAGTAGATATAGTACCATTAAGGTAATATATCTTTCAGAATGAACTATGATGATTTCTACCTTTCAAGAAATCTGTCCATTGTCAAATTTATTTACATGTAGCAGATCATAATATCCTCTTATAACACCTGTAGAATCTGTAGTGATATCCTACCTCATTCCTGTTATAAGCAAATTGAATCTTCTCTTCTTTTCCCCCCTTAATCAGCCTGGCTACAGTTTCGTTAATTTAATTGAACTGCCCCTCTCCCCACTTGCACTCTGTTTCTCTCTGGCTCTCTAAAATAAATAAAATAAAATATCTTTCATGTCTTAACTTTTTTAACATACAGAGTACAAATATACTTGTTTTAATGTCTTTGACAGCTAATTCTAACATCTGTGACAATTACAGGTTGGTTTTGATTGATTCATTATTTCTCTCATAAATCATGTTTAACTGTTTCTTTGCATGTTTGTTAATCTTTGGTTGGATGTCATGGGGGATCCTTTGATTGGATGCCACTGTGAACATTTTCGGTCATGACAATTTTCAGATTTCTATAAATCTTCTTGAACTTTGTTTTGCTACTTGGAAACAACAGTCCGATCATTTTAGGTCTTGCTTTTACAACTTGTTTGGTGAGTCTGAAGCAGTGCCCATGTTAGGGCTAATTATTCCCCAGTTTTTAGGCAAGACTTTCCTGAGTACACAATGCACCATAAAATATGAATTATGAGTTTCTTCAATCAGACAGGTGGGAATAGGCACTACTCCTATCCCTGTGGGTCAGGCACTGTCCTTTTACTTCTTTCACATGATTCTTACCCTGGCCTCAGGAAGTTTCTTCACATACATTCACTTATCCGTACTCTACTGAAGAGTTGTGGAACTCTTCACTGGGGAACTGAGGTTCTCTCTGTGAACAGCAGTCCTCTCTCCGATACTCTGTCCTCGCTGTGTTGGGTCTCCCTGTACTCATAGCTCCGTCTCCTCAACTCAGGAAGTCGGCTGGGCTCCACTTCAGTACCTTCTCCCTATGTCGGAGCCAGCGAGGAAGACAGGAACTCTCTTAAGGCAGTAAGCTAGGGCAACTGTAGGACCCACATAATGCATCTCCCATCTTTCAGGAATCACTGTCCTTTGCCGTCTTATCTCCAAAGTCTTAAAAACCATTGGTTCAGGCATTTTGTCTCTTTTTTTGTTGTTTCAGATAGAAGAGTAAATCCAATCTTTGTTACTCCAGTCTATAGGAGGCACCAAGTTTTAATAGACTAATACTGTTCATTATTAAGACTAGTACTATGAAATAGGGAAAGAGAAGTTTCCTCTTATACCTTTTATATTTAGAGTCATATTACTTATAACCTTATGATCATTAACACTTCATATTCTCTGGCTTTTAAGTATAGTTCCATGATTCCTACTGATGATAAAACGGATTTTTTCTTATAAACATACTAAAATTGCCACAAAAAAGTTTTTAATGGATTTAGGAGAGTCAATGTTTGGGAGCTCTATTAACTTAAATTTTACCTCAAAAGAACCAAAATAGAAAACATTTTCCAAAATGGTAACCAAGTAAAAGCCTCAATGGGTAATTAGGTTCATTTCAATTTAAAAATAAAATCTACACATATCCTTAATATCACACTGTATTCTCACCTATCAAACAGGGCCAGAAGTGTGAGTCTGTCAAAGTTAATGCCAATCCACAGCTGGGGTAAGATCCAAAAGCGGTAATAGTGTTTGACCTTTTGAGCAGCTTCTTCTGTTGGACCGTAAGTAGCTGCCAAGTCAGGGCTTAGATCAATGTCTTGTTGCTCCAACAAATCTGTATCGATGGTCAATAGTCTGTTCAATCGAATCTGCGGAAGAGAGAGCTAAAAGAAAGTCAGCGCTGAAAGCCTCAAAGTATCTTTAGTTAAGTCATGATTCAAGGGCTACTCAATCAGCTTGCAGATGATCTAAGTCCCCTTAATTCTCTACACTCCTAGATATTTTATGATCATTAGAAACTACAAAAGGTGATAATGGGAAGTAAACCTAAAGCAAATTAATCAATCAGTCCTTTGGAAAAGCTGTACTGGGGAAAGTGTTTGCAATCTTAACACTGTGTGATTGTAGAGCTAGGGAACCCATTAAAATCACTTGAAGTGAGGGGCGCCTGGGTGGCTCAGTGGGTTAGGCCTCTGCCTTCGGCTCAGGTCATGATCTCAGGGTTCTGGGATCGAGTCCCGCATCGGGCTCTCTGCTCAGCAGGGAGCCTGCTTCCTCTCTCTCTCTGCCTGTCTCTCTGCCTACTTGTGATCTCTCTCTCTCTCTGTCAATAAATAAAATCTTTAAAAAAAAAAAAAATCGCTTGAAGTGAATCATTAGTGGCTTCTCTAAGCCCTGCCACTATGGCCTTTTCTCAAAGCTATAAACTTCATTACCGTGCTAAACCTAAGCTCCTCTGAATTGGATTCGAAGCCTTCAACTCTCACGTCTTCCTACAGTCTCTTATCACTGTTGTTTTCAAATCCCTCCTACGCCCCCTTTTTTCTTTTGTTTTGGCAGGCTACTCTTGGAGGCTATACAGGAAATCACCACATTACATTTCTTTTAGCTTTAATTCACCCACTCAGCAGTTCACCAGTTTCCCCTTTCTCTGAAGGAGTCTAAAGTTTCCCTTATCTAGCACAACCCTAGCCAGGATTTCACTATCCCAAGGTTCCCATACCATTCAATAGTAGAAAACAACAACAAAAAAACCAATCATTTCCCTATTTTTGGCTTTCCTATGAAGTTTCATGGAATATACTCCAGCAAAAAAGCAGAGACAATCTTTACTTATCAAACACATATGTGGGTATAGTCAAGAAAACCTGCTTCCTATAAATAACACAGATATTTTTATCTCTAAGCATTGACAAGTACCTCCCCAGACACTTTTTTTCTTATCCTCTATGCCAAGGTTTCTCAACCTTGGCACTACAGGTATTTTCAGTCAGATAATTCCTTGTTTGGGGGTTGTACTGTCCACTGCAGGACATTTTATGGTATCCCTGGTTTCTATCCATTCTATCCATTCAGACACCAGTAACATTCCCCTAGTTGTGACATGTTAAAGTGTTCTCAGACATTGCCAAACGCTGAAAACCATTGTTCTATGCCAATTCACATCTATGGTCTTAAAACACAGCTCACAACCAATCTTCTTCAGGAAGCCACTAATAATTAACCTCTTGGGCACGACATTTATTTATAGGTATCTCTTATGTGTTTCATATAAGAATTTCATTTGATATGTTAACTAATTGAATCTAACTAAAATAAGTTAAAAAAATGATTTCATTTGTTTTGTCTTTTCTAAGTTCAATATATACATCTTGAGAGCAAAAGCAGTGTTATCTTTCTAAAACAGTCCCACCATATCTCACATGATATATTTTTTACACAGTGATACCATCACTAAGCTTCACACAAACACACTGGTATGAGTAACTAATAATTAAGAATTAGATAATATAATATTCAAAATTGTACTTTTCAAAGGGAATTTTTAAGATGGCACAACCAGATTATGACATCGGTGTCTCAAAAGTGTAATTACTGATTCATACCCAGCTTAGGAAACTTCATGGGGTTTTATGTTTGTTTCCTAACAAAGGACTTACAAGAAGAGATCCACTACGGAATAGCAAAGGTGATTTTGCCATAGTTTTCAACAAAACTGGTATTTTATAACTTCAACTTTTCTGATTTGCATCGCTACTTAATCTGAATGTATATCATCTTACAAAAATAAAGGGAAACCTACCACATCATGTGGATAAAATCGAACTGAGGTAGAACTGGATACATGAGAATCCGTATCACTAAAATAAAATGAAAAAATCTTTAGGGCCTAAAGAACTTGTCAAGAAATTGAAAGAAAAATAATCTTTTAACCATTATATGATATTTACACTGTCTTCGCTTTTCCAAGTACTTCAACATACAAAATAGCATTTTCCTACAGATGTGATTAAGAGCACAGCTTCTGGGCCAAAGTACTTATATTAAAAATCTCTTCATCAGCTAAATGATATTTGGGAAAGTTATCTAACCTTTTACACCTCAGTGTCCACCTAAGTAACACAGGATAATAGTCCTCTTATCACAAAGTCCCTGTGAGATGGGTTGATGAAAGCAATTAACATATTGCCTGGAGACACAACAAACTTAAGCTATACTATGACAGCTTAAACTGCGACCATTCCACTTCTACAGTCAAGTTTAGATTTTTGAAACTTGAGACCTTACCACATTTATGGTATAAGGAATTGTTCTTATCCTAAATTACATTAAACAATTATTTCCACTGTTCCATCTTTCTATTGTTTCCACTGTTAGGAAATCACCCCACACTCCAATTTTTGGTCATTCTCGACAGGGTCAGTTTTGAAACTGGACTCAAGAAGCTTAGCAAGTATGTTCTGTCTCTCCAGCGAGTTAAGCTAAGTGACTGCAAGATCCTAGTGCTTTAAATGGCCCCTAGAAACTTTTAAAAAAATAAGTGAATTGCCCATAGATGTGTAACATTTAAATAGGTGTGTGCCATTATTAAATATAAGTCCTAAAATAGGATTCAAATGATCCCTGTGAAAAAAGTGAGCTAATCACTTAATAATGAATTTCAAGGCAACAACTTGAATAGGTGAGAAAGATTAAAATTTTAGAAAAAACTTTACTACATTCTAAGTTATAACTGATTGCATGCTCAAGATTTCCATTTCTTATTTGCTCTTCTCCTAACTTCTTCCTTATCTCATAATGTCATTTCTTCGTAAGGGAAGGAGAGAAAAGAAACTAAATGTAACATATGACCCATACTTTAAGAAATTCCTCTTTCTTATAGCTGGTAAACAAATTTTAAAAGCAAAAGAAAAGAAGGTCAGGTAAAAAGATATTTGACCAAAACACTTACGCAGAAATAAAATTTTTAAATTACATAAAGACAACTGATGGGTTTGAACTTAGTTGTGTATTTTCCTAATAAGCCTTTTTTAAATATGTTTTTTTATTGATCTTGAAAAGTGCATGCGTATGGGTAGAACAAAATCTATAGTTAAATTCGAAATTGTGGGAAACTACTACCCACCCCCCCACTATAAGACCTACAGGGAATTTTTACTTAATTATTTAAAATACAGAACAGCTTTTGTTTTTAAGAATAATGCTTTCTTCTTTCCAGAGCAATAAATTCTACCTTATATCTTTGGAGACAAATGCCCAGTGACAAATTACTTAAGCCAATATGAACAAGTATTTTCAAGATAACTTTTCCATTTCAAGGCCTAAAAGCTTTAAACATGACAAATATATGCAAGTACATATATTCTCCTACTATGACTTCACACATACCAGATATTGGATGCTCTTCTTGCTGCTGGTTCAAAATTCACAAGTGACATATCACAGCCACCAGTCTCATAAAGCGTAGAAGAGAACTTACCTAGCAAATAAATGATTTTTTTAAAAAAACCATTAGAATACTCAGAATTTTTCCATCAGGAAACACTACACTTCAAACTTGTTACAACTTAAGAAAATGTACTATAAACTTTCCCCGAAATATTTGAAAAACAATGATCTGCCTGTAATTCAGCATGATGTGAACTGAAAAGGAATGCAGAACAGTTGGGCAAAATGTCAACGTACATAATCAGGTTTTAACAGTAAGGGATTTAAGTCAGCTTTGCAATCCAGTCTCCTCTTTTCTCCTCGTGGGACAGTCACAGTTGAAGCAATCACATGAATGAACTTAAGATCGTTTAAAAGGCACCTGACCGCTCTGCAAGTGGTGAGTGGCCATTTGGGAAGCTGCTTAAGTGTTAAGATGGCTCAAACTACGAGACAACAAATTTCCGAGATTACCTTCAGAGAGTTTTGTTTTTTATTTTTCCCTTCTTTGTTTTTTTAAATAGTTAAACACAGCGTAATATTAGTTTCAGGTGCAGAATTCAGTGAGCCATCACCTACAACATGCAGTGTTCATTACAAGTGCCCTCTTTAATACCCATTATGTTTGGTTTTTAAGGAAGAAAATTAAGTGTCAAAATGGATCTAAGGAAGTTCTATGAATGGAGTATAATAACATTGGTGAAAATTAAATTGCAGTATTTAATGAACATTACTAATTGCATGAGTCTATAAGACCTTTATGAAAAATTGCATGAGTCTATAAGACCTTTAGTAACACCGTTTGCTGAAAATGATAAAAGGTTTAGAAATTACATTGGTTGCAGAAAACTCTTAAAATGAACTCTATTAAGACAAAATGGTCTCTCCTAGTGATATTTAAAAATCTGGAGTGTCTGAAATGCATTCTTTACCTTGACAACCCATGGTAGCCCTATCAGAGGTAAGGAGCGTAAAGAAATAAATATGTAAGTTTCCAGCAGGGCAATAAGATGAGGTGTATGACTGCAACTAGTGGGGACTACTCCAGGCTGCTTCTGATTATTTTTTACTGATCTTATAACTATGACGAATCTTAAGGGCAATTTCAACTACATGGCAGGGCTAAAAGATCTCTCTTAGATGACTACAATGTAAACACGGCATAAAATAAAGACTTTTATTTAATGAAATCCTTGAAAAGTAACAACAGACCCCTTAATATACTAACTATAACTAAGGATTGCAGAATATTTCAACAATCACTTCATTCTTTAAAAGGATTAGAAATTGAAAAGTATTAAATAAGATTATTTGAGTACTTTCTATGGGTCAGACAATATGCAAATATTTTATTATGATTTTTCTGTAGCAGCAATTTCTTTGTCAGAATAATATACTCCTGAGACAAGTGAGGAAAAAAGCATTCTGTGAAATGTCTCTTCGTTTGCTGTTTTTCCAAGAAGGATTATTCAGCATGTGGATTTGCTAAAACTCTGCTTTTTACCACCCCCACATGCCACCCTCATCTTTTAGTCATGAATCATTCACTCTTAGCACCTCTAACACAAACCAGATTCATGAACTAAAATGAAATAATAAAAGCTGTCCATTTGGCTTGTTAGGTGTCTTACTGAAAAACTTTTAAAGTGATTAAGGTGGTTGCAGAAATTGTTAGTGAAGAAAAAATTTTAAAAAAAAATAGTGGCTTGACTGAGATTTCAAAATTATTTTTAAATTATAATTTTTTAGGCTGTGCCCTCTCTTACAATGGAAAATGAAAAATTGGCTGTGCTACTATAATTAGCTTACAATAATAGAAAAAAGAAACATCTGATCAAAATCACAGATTGCATAAATGCAGAATAATTATAAATCCATGTAAATGACTAAATCACAGAGTAACAGAGAGCTGGCACGGGTTGGCTACTATGTGTGAAATTCAGTAAGAACTGAATGGATAAAAAAATAGGTCTTTATATCACCTAATTTGTGTGTACTTTTAGAAATAATACTATATTCAACAGACTTTAAATTATTGGAATATATTCTGAGTAATTAAGCACTGTATCAGATTTTTAATAATAGAAGTCCTGTTTGAGGAGTACTGAGTATGATAAATGTTTATATGCAACTGAAACTGACTAAAGATATTATTTTTTCTAACATTCAAATGGAACCGGAAAAGAACATTAAGTCATTATACAACTGTATTATCTTTTATGTACAGACCTCTCCTATGAAACACAGTTGCACTTTGTTAATAGAAACGTAAAAATAAAGCATGCCCTCCCAAAAGCTCTTTAGATAAAGGAAGCTGGAAAAACTGAGTAGTTATAGCACTATAAATCTAGAACTCTGAATGCTTCCTTACAAACCAATGACTAACAAGTTATAAATTTTGGAAATTTAAACAAAGCATAAAATATATGTATGAAAAGGGAGGCTATAATTTTAACAAATGTGCAATGGCTTCAATAGTGCTTTTTTTTTTTTTTTCTCCTAAGAAGCTTTTGTTTACATACTAACTTTATGAACATGCTCAGGTCAGAACAAGCTAACACTGTATTAAGGCTTCATGCTCTATTCCTAATAAAAATCCACCAAAAGAATAGATTCTCTGCATCTTTGGACTTGGCAAGTAGGATCACTTCAAAAGAAACATTTTATTCAGAGGATAAACAACTCAGGAAAAATTATACTAAAAAGTGTTTAGCTTAAGGTTTCAGTGAAAAACTTAGTGATATTTTAAGATATAATAATCTACTAAAAGCATCTTCAAAAACAACCAAAACATAAAGAAGCATATATTACCATTGGTTTATAAAGATTAAGAATATCCTAAATTTGTACAAATATCCTAGCATACATAACAATTTTACATATATCTCATTTAAGACTAAAATCATAATGTAGTTATCCTTTAGGTCCAAAGTGAAATGTGCTTTTAATAATCCTACTTTTATTCTGTGTTAAGACTATTAATTTTTTTCTAATTAATATAAATTGAGGAGGATATCATGAACTATGCCCTCACATGAATTATGATTAAACACGAAGTCATCTCATCATATCCAACTCCCAGGCCATAATTAATTATATCTAACAGAATGGTTTTGTCATGATTTCAAGAAAACAGTTACTTTCTGACAAAATAAACAAGACTGGAGGCTGGAATTTCAGGCTTAATGGTACTGGCCATGAGAGAACGTCTCTAGAAATAAAGAAAAAAAATTAAGGTACCTGGTATTTCTCAGTTTTGAACATTTGATTGTTATTGCCTTAAAAAATTACATTTCATTACACAAAACCATTTTTTTTTAGGCAGGAAAATTTCAAATTAAGTGATAAACAACAGGAAGATGAGTAAAATTAAGATACTGATTTAAAGAAAAGGACACTTGAAACATCTCCCTAAAGCCACGAATGGTGCAGTAGACAAAATACACACGGGCAAGACACTGATAAAAGGCATGAGAAATCAATGGGATCCTCTAACTCATCCTTTCAATAAAATTCCTTGCTACATGGCACAAACTATATAAAGACTGCTCAGATAGGAAACCCCTAATGCATTCTTGATGTTACTCATTTTACTTATGTACTTTGGAAAGAGGTAGTTACTAAGACAGATCATCTGTAGGATTTTTCTAATCCTTCCAGTTCCAACAACAAAGGAGGCCTCTTAAATTTCTTGATTTCCTTCTTTGGATCCCCTTCCCACCTCCGTGAATTCTGCATCCTCTAAGCCTAATCTTGGCACACTGTTAAACGAGTTCTCTCTTTCCTAGTATTAACTCTTAAGACAGGCAGGGGCTACAAGAGCAAAGCCAGACACAAGAAAGGCAGTTTTATAAAGTGCTTGTTCGAAGGCTATCGGAGGGTGTGCTCGCTTCAGTGTGGCACACCTACTAGAAGGCTGCTGAAGGAACATCCATCTCCATGACTCACTTAAGTACTCTAGAAAAAGTGCTTATTTCTGATGTGAGGAGTACTCTGTTCACGATGCTACTTCAATGAATACATTATTCTACTGTTAAGAGCAAGACGTTTAAGACTAGTTTCTTGGATAGCCGCCACCCTTATTATCATGAATGATGTGAGTCCCTGAGGAAACATGAGTTTTCACCCTGACAGAAAGGACTCATTCTAGTTCTGCTTATGGGTTAACGGACTTGCTTCTCCGCAGACCAGTGGTCAGTACCGTTTTTCTACAGCAGGCCAGAAAATAAATACCTTGGGCTGGCATCTGGTCAGATGTAATTCAAGACTGCCATTGCAGCACGGAAGCAGCCACAGAAAACATGTAACATATATTTACTTTATTTCCTTTATAAAAATAAGCATCAAGCTGAATGGATTTACCCCCCAGGCCATAGTTTGCCGCCCCTGTCCACCACCAAAAGCCTTTGGCTTCCAAAAACCTTTTAAACTATTGTACTACCATGGTAATCAAGTCACTATGCTATTTGTAATTGAAAGTTTCAATACTGAGAAACAGTCCTTCTTCCTGGGATGTTCAACACTGTGCTAGGCTTTTCGAACAGGAGAAAAATTAGGAAAAGAGCAGGAAGAGAAGAAAGAGCCTTTGAGGCCTGGTAAGGAAAGACAGAGGTCTCTATTGCTTGGCAACAGTAAAATAGATTTATTCGCCAATATATTTTACTGACATGGCCATTATCCTCTAGTTCTGACTCAACACCACATGCCTTAACTCATTAAGTCTCCACTCTCACTGCCTAATCCCCAGGGTCAGGTGAACCTTCCAAAAGTGAATGTACAAGTTCATTTTCTGCTATGATTTCATCATCTGCTCACATTTCCTTTCAAAGGGATGTCTTCCTTTTCTTGGTAAAACCTACAACATGACAACAATACTGACAACATTACAAATGATCGGGTACACAAAAAGGCAAGACACAGAATGGGAGAAAATATCTGTAATTTGTATCTGACAAATTTTATCTTAAATACCAAAAAAAACTGATACCTCAATAATAACCCAATTTTAAAAGTGAGCACAAGATTTGGACACACTTCATGAAAGAAGATATATGTATAATCAATTAACACATCAAAAGATGTCCATCATCCTTACTCATAAGAGAAATGCAAATGTAAACTACAATAAGATACAACCACTGGGGCCAAAATGTCAAAGGCCAACAATAAGAATGGGGACAAGCACAATTCGCATACACTGCTGTGAGAACGTAAAACTTTAGAAAACAGTTTAAGTTTTATTAACAATGGCCCAAATCTGGAAACAACACAAATGTCATCAGATGAATGGATACACAATATACATATTCATATACAATGGAATAATACTCCGCACACAAAGAATAAACTAATCCATGCAACATGATGAACTCAAAAGCATCCCATCAGGTGCAAAAGGCCATATTCGGGCTGTCTTAATATGGACTCCTAGAAGAGGGAGAACTGTAACGACATAACGTATGCAGTGGCTGCCTGTGGTCGGGGTGGAGGAGGGACGGACTGCAATGGGGGCAACAAAGAATGTTTTGAAGATGATGGAAATGTTTTGTATCTCCATTGTAGTAATTCAAAGGTGTGCACATCTGTTACAGCTCAACTAGTCGCACACATTAAATGGATGTGATTTATCATACCTACCTTACAGATCAATAAAATTGATTCAAAAACAAAGAAGAAAAAAAGACTGGTCTGGTCAGGTAAGAGTCTAAGCAGACGGACGTGTATGAAACAGCATGTAGTCAGTGGAATTCCCACAAAATACAAATCAAGATTTTGGAGAGTGAGTGATATTTGTTTTGTTTTTGCGTTTTTTAAAAAGTACTATGTGTCATCAGATTCAAAAGTAGTATATTAAATGAAGAAAAGTTCCCCCACTCCCCAGAGACAGCCACTGTGCTCTTCTGAATCATTTTTATGTACACTTGCTCTGTAACAATTGGATCCCTCTCCTCATACACACTTTCTAAAATGTACTTATTTTGCTTACTAAGTAGCTTAACTTTTCACGTCAATAATAAAGATGCACCAAGTTCTAAATATTATACTAAGTTTTATGTACTATCATTTCTTTTAGGGGTTCTCTAACAACAGACATGTAGATTGTTTAAAGTCTTTCAAAACTACAAACAATGCTACAATGAATGTACTCATGTACATTGAATGTACATTGAATCTACAATGAATGCTCATGTACATGTATCTTTACCAGTTTATAAAATCTTTAGATTAAAAGCCATGGACATTTTTGGTCTATAGTTCTAAAGTACATTCCAGGAGCATTTAATCTTCAGACCTTTTCTAATAATAGACATACTACACATTCAAAGATGAAAAAGATCTCAACTTTTTTTAAATTTGCAATTTAAAAAATGACAAGTAAAGCTGAACTGTTTGCCTATAATTGCAAATCACTTGTATTTTTTAACTCTTGACTTTTCTAGTTATTAATCTTTATCTTACTGATGATTTGAAGTGCTTATTGTGGCAAAGACTGATGACTGACCTCCCTTTCCCTTCCATAATATGACATTCCCTCACTGAATCTCGGCTGGGCCTATGTCGGCCTAGTTAGAGACATTCCCTAGCCAGCCTCTCCTGCAGCTAGAAGTTGCCATGTGACAATGTATGGGCCCACAGGAGAGAGAAAGTGACAGGCCCATGTTTCAAGTCACGATGTGAAAGATACAGGCTAACGGTCCTTACATTTTTTAGCAACACTTCTCTTCCTGTTTTTCAGATAAATCTCAACGACAGGAGCCGTCACTATGGACTAGCAGGGAAGCCACATGGGAAGGTAACAGAATCAACCCATCTGCTGGGGACAGCTCCCCTTAAACTGAGAGGCATGTAAACTTCTCTCTTATTTCAGGCACTGACTGGTGAGGGGCTGCAGGTGGGGGACGGGTATCTTCCACGGAAGAATCCAACCTGTATTTCAGTTAATGCATACATTAACCAAATTTAACTTAGGATCTTAAAAATGTTAAATGTTAGAAAGTAGATAATCTAGTCTAGTACTTCACTGAATTCTTTACAACAGAGACAAGCAAGAAACAAATTGGATATTTCAACCGGTCCCTGTTATCTTGCACAAAATTCCTAGAGCAGTTCGGGCATCCAAACTTTTAAAAAAATAATATACCAGAAGTCTTTCCACAGTAACAGCAATAAACTTCTGAGCATTATCCAGGGGATGAGTTTGGAGAAGATAAAAGTTGGTCTAGGTTTATTTTTCATTTATAATATTTGGGGAGATAAAACATATACTATCAACTCCTGCCAGATAAAGTGTAAACTGGGACAAGCTTCCATAAAGCAATTGACAGTATATGTCAAAGCCCCAAAAATGTTTATTCCCCTGGATGATTCCCTTCAACATATTTATCCTAAGGAAATAACCACAGCTGTACTGAAAGGTTTATGTAACGGAGGTCCAGCAGAGAGTTTACTACAACAGGAAATATCAGGGATCATCATGAAGACTAACAATGCGGTTAACTGGTTAAATAAATTTATGGTTAATGTTAATAACCTTTTTTATAAACATTAATAGCAATGATTAGTTATGTAATTGACTTATTATTGCCAGGCACTATTCTAATTGCTTTGCACATTTTAAATGATATAATCCTCACTATAAACCTGTAAGTATTATTATTACTGAGGCTTTGATAAATGAGGAAACTGATGCACAGGGACAGAAAATAACTTGACCAAGGTCACACAGCTAGTGAGTAGTAGAGCATGGACTGGAAGCTGGGAAGTTTGACTTTACAGTCTACTATGCTATACTGCCTTTCATAGAGATTTAAGAGATAAAATAATTTGCCATTGCCTAAACAAGCTGAAAAATATAACACAAGTAAATAACACACGTGCTAAGTGAAAAAGAGCAAGATACAAAGCTCATACAGTAGCACAAAAGTCACACATCATGATCCCAATTCTATTTCAGAAAAGTATACAAATGTATGCATTAAAAAAGACAGGAAGGAAAGAAATCATAAAGTTTCAAAAGTCAATATTTCTAAGTGATAAAATTACAGATGGCTTACTTTTCATTATATTTTCTAGTATTTCTAAACTTGTATTTTTTTTTTTTAATTTAATTGGCACAGACCAAGTGAGAGAGAGACAGAGAGAGAGCCCAAGCACAAGCCAGGGAAACGACAGGCAGGGGAGAAACAGGGTCCCCGCTGAGCAGGGAGCCTGATGTGCAGCTTGATCCCAGGATTCTGGGCTCATGGCCTGAGCCAAAGGCAGATGCTTAACTGACTGAGCCACCCCGACAGCCCTAAACTTGTATTTCCGTTATAAGAATGGGAAAAGCACTTTCTAATTTTATCAAAAGGAAGAATATATCCCAAAATCCATTAATATTTCCTCCTTTTAGCTATAATGAAGGATTTTTACTGCTTCAACAAAAATAAACATTTACTTTCATTTGTATATCCTTTGTGTTGTACTTTGCCCCAAAATAAAATAAAATTCAGTATTTTTTGTATTCAAAAATAACAATAAAGAACAATGAAGGACAAGATCCAAGCTGCTATGAAAAGAATCTAATGTTTTGTTTAGATGACTGAAAATGATCTGCCATAACATAGGGCACTGAGGTACAGACTCAGATCCCTTATACCCTCTTAACTTTATATTTACAGTAACAAGGAAAAGTTCCTATAATGTAGTACAAAATGCTAAGAATAGTACATAATATATATAACCTTTTGAAACACCAAGTCTAACTCTAATAAAAATCACTGAAAGTAGGGGTGCCTGGGTGGCTCAGTGGGTTAAAGCCTCTGCCTTCAGCTCAGGTCATGATCCCAGGGTCCTGGGATCGAGCCCCACATCAGGCTCTCTGCTCGGCAGGGAGCCTGCTTCCCCTTCTCTCTCTCTGCTTACTTGTGATCTCTCTTTCTCTCTGTCAAATAAATAAATAAAATCTTTAAAAAAAAATCACTGAAAGAATTATAGATCATATAAGCCCCTGCTCTTTAAAGTAAAAAATTTAAAAGCCTCCAAATCATATTTCTGCTTAATAATGCATAGCTGTTATAAACCGCTTAATAAAAAGGGCAATAGAGTACTGCCAGATTTAAGACTTTTTCTACAGCTGACCACATTTTCGACTTAATAAGTTCTGTAGCAAAGCAGATTATCTCAAAGAATACCTTCTTTGTCAATCCTCGCATAGCAATAAAACAAAAGAAAACCTTAGAAAAATTCAATTCACACATCACTTTTTAAACCTCTAATACATTAATGAAATTAAGTCTCAAATTCATAAAGGAACACCATCTATGAGATTTTATATGTATACATATATTATTTTTTTAACCATAGATATAAACTTGCCCTCATTTCTTGTCTGTAACAGTTTATTTTTTACATGAAAATTTTATTTAACTTTATATATACTTTTTCAAAGCATATCCTCATCACTGACCACCACTAATTTCATATACATAAAATACACATAAATTTTCCTGCTTTATCAGACCTTATCTAGAATATTTCCTCTGAAATGATCTACATATTAAGAGTTTAATTATCAACTATACAGGCATCATTACATCAATTTATTAGTCTTAATTTATAAGAGGAAGCTGAGATTAACATAAAAATTGAGAAGTGATTGCCAAGTTTTCTAGAAAAAGCTTAATAGATATAAGATACAACTTTAAGGCTACTCAGATTCAGTCTCCTGTGTGACTCATCTGGGCACTAAGCACAGCTTGTTTTATTAAGTGTAATTGCAATTTAATTCAGAATATAGTAGGAAATCAACTGAAAACATATGAGTCCACTAAAGGACTGCTGAAAAGAAAATTAATCTTTATCATGTGGTTAAAAAAAAAAAGCAACAGGTTACATTGAAGGACTTGAGAAATTCGTAGATAGTAATCAGATAGTAATCTGTCACTTCCATCACTTGAACTTTTTTTTTTTTTTTGGCATGGAAGTGAAGTCTGTAAGTAAGAAAATCACTCAAATTTTTCCAACCAGGTTCTAAGTTATATACTTATAATTCAGCTTTTAAAATTAATTATAATTAACAATTATGCCTCCTGAGTTTGTGTAATGAAAATATTTTCTTCTGCTGAAAAAGTTACTAATAAAATCCATAAAATAGCATATTCAGTGAATTTTTCCACCATGTCTAATGTTACCTGGTAACCTTGAAATGCTAGTTAAAATTCAAGAGAGATATAAGGATTCTCAGGGTTTAATATAGGAAATGGATTTGGTTATCTAGTATGACACCACAAAGTAAATATGTAGAAAGTAGTTAAGGAAAACTACCTAAGCTTAGAATTAAACAGTGCCTGACTGCAAGTTTCCTTTAATCCAAAAAAGCTATACCTCTGCTTAAACAACCAATTATAATCTATACATGCGTACAGATGCAAACAATTATATGTACTCAAACATACACATGTATGAATGCTTATGAGTGTTTTATATAAATGTATTACATATATATATACATTTTCACATGTAAAGGTTTAAAAATTTTTCAACTGAAGAAGCTAAATTTGGAAAAAAATCCTTTCTAAATATTCCATACTTTCAGGGGATATTATGACTAACTTTATTAAGATTTTATTTATTTATTTATTTATTTGAGAAAAAGAATGAGAGAGAGAGAGCACGCATGAGGTGGGGGGCGGGGGGAAGAGCAGAGGGAGAAGCAGGCTCCCCCACTGAGCAGGGAGCCCTATGTAGGGCTCTATCCCAGGACTCAGGGAACATGCCCGGACCCAAAGGCAGACCCTTAATGACTGAGCCACCCAGGCACCACAATATCATGACTAACTTTAACATCTGAGTACCCAAATTCATTTACCCCAAGTTATCTTACCACTGTTAATTATAATCATGTAGAAATTAAACCATGCAACAAAAATAGTCTAGTGGAATGTTATAAAAATCAGTGTCTCTACCAATTCCTTTAAGCTCAACTGCAGCCCATCTTCAGGATCTTTTCTGGTCAACTTCATTTGCTATGGAACAGGTGTACACTGACCACCATGGCTTGTTTTGTGCTCCTTATCACAATACATTCAGTTTGGCAGCACCCAGCTACCACAGGTCAGTAACTAGCTACCAGAAAGCAGGTAAGAAAAAAATCCAAATTTCAAGACAACATCATCCTGAATATTCACCCACAGATGCTAAAGTCACCTCCAGGCTTCATCCTCAGAACTGTGTAGAGAGTTCATATGTACATATTTTCAATATTCTGAAAGTGGATTAAGGATGGGATTTTACAATGAAGGTTCTCTTAGCAAGTTTTTTGAGTAAATTAGGTTGTTATAGAGGAAAATCATCTGTGCGCCATTGTATGCTTGATTTGACAGAGGTGCAAAAATCCAAAATAGATCAAAATTAAGTCTTTTATTTTAGCAAATCTGCTACCACAGACCCAATGGGCAATGGTGATGGTCACTGTAATTTTATATGCACAAAGTGACAAATCCTCTGTTCCAAAGACTTTGGGGATTAACCTGAGGGAAATAGTGATAGAAAGACATTAATTGCACATATTTACAACTAAAAAAAGTATCACTATTTTAACTCAAAGCAAGTAACTAAACTGAGGACCCTTCTAATAAATTTCCTTATTTTTTCAAATTACAAATGCAAAAGCAAAAGCACTCTAAAATTTAAGTGTTTTATTGCCTTCTCTTTTATTTAGCAATAACTATATGTGCAAATGTTATAAATATCTCAGTGACCATTTTCAAGTTACCGTAAAATTAGCTAAAGATAATCATTTTCATCAACATGCATACCTAATAGTTGTTAACTCTCTGGAAACAATAAGAATTTTTACAAAATGGGAAGAGTCAACAAACAGCCCATGAAGCTGGGTGCCTCACACCACCAGCCTTCTAGCCAAAGTGTCACGTGCATTATCATCTTTATAAATGAAATAGTTATAAACAGGGATGAACAAGATCACAGTGAGCAAACGTAATGCTTTCAACTGTGTGTTTTTTAATAACATTTTCTTCATGTATTTACTTAAATTGTTATTAATCCTAATTCTGAACACAAGAAAGATGGATTAGACAGAGAAACAGAAGACGAAAGCAGTTAATAAATACTGTCTTTAAGATACAAAACATATATTTGAGTGGATATTAATAACATATTTATACATATGTTAACAGGAAAAAGAAAAAACTTGATGGCGTTATTGATACTCATACAGATTCATGGCACCCTCAGAGTACTGTATTAGGATTATAGTAAGTCTGTTTCAGGTGACAGACACTGAAGTGAAATACAGAATACCCAAAAGAAAGATTCTGTAGTAATACACCATGAGAAAGTATTTATGCCTTTCCTGAAGCCAGTGGATTCAAAGAAATTAAGGTCTAATCAAAATAACTTTTAAAACATCAACAATTCCCCTCATGGTATAAGTGCCAAGGAATAGATGAATTGCCCAAGCCACTGTAAGAGAACACTAAAGCATGAACATTTATTAATACTTTTAGCTACCTCTCAGTAATAGACATGCTAAAAAAAATGCAGAATGCTGAGAGAAAAACAGAATTTGGGAAAGCAAGTCAAATTTTCCTCACACATATGCTCTTATGCATAGTTCCAAATGAAGCTATCTCAAAAAAGAAGAGCAATCATTGTCACCCATTATCTGCTGCATTATAGTTTTGTTATCACCAAGATTACATAAGGCCTGCATACCAAGTTCATCGTGCAAACTGCTGCCGCCTACAGCAGATGCATTGTCATGTGAGGCTTCTAAGTGGATACTCCCATTTCTCACCAGCAAGGACGCACTAGCACTGAGCACTGCAGCCTGGGAAGGGGGGCGGGACTGGACTTTGACCTGGGCTGTGGACTGCTGGCCTTGCTGACCATCTTGAAGGCTAGGAAAAAACATGGATTGGGGAGACATTACAGGGAAGAAAAGAAAAAACAATAGCTAGAATGAAGTCAATATAGAAAACTGATTTTGAAATGTAACTTGATTTTTTCAATGTAACCTAAGAAAGAACTAACAAACTTTGTAAAATACACAGATTATACTGCTGTCTTATATCTTCTGGTCCTTAGAAATCTGATTCATAGTGATGAACACAGCAAACATTTAATGCATATGTAAGCTAATCAACCTGTGACTTTTTCCCACCACAAGCCAACAAAATTTTAGTACAAGGACAAAGAAAGCAGCAAAGAAACACAAGCACATTAAATATATGTGGGTCGTAGCTGGTCCCCAACAGATAAATCCTCTTTTTCAGTTTAAATATGCACTTTCATTTATAACCTTTATAATAATTCTAGAATTGTGCTTTCAAATATTCTGGCATCTCAAATTCACAATAAAACAAAGTTTTTATGCACTTGAAAACCAAAGACTCTTTATCAAATGCAACCAAGGTGACAATTTTGAATCAAAAGAATCACAAACTAGTGCAAGAAAAACAGTAACAAACACCAACTCAACCAAGTGAAATACAAATGATGCTGGGATGCTGGAAGTGTGATTAATTTATAAAGTATTTTCTTCTATGAAAAGCCTACATATTTCGTAAAGAAGGCCACAGGCTCTATCTACATGTTACTACCTTCTCCAATCCATTTCTTTGTTTCATTAACAAGGATCCATTATTTTAGAAAATCTTAAGAGTAATTTGGAAACCAGTAATTTCTCAAGGGATATTACAGTTTTTTTTTAAATCTTACAGATTTTTAACATACTTAGTATTTTAAGTTTGTCACTTATTAAAATTATTTATAAAGATCATCTAAGTATCTAAAAATCTATAACTAAGAGACTGTATTCTTAACTCATATTTTAGATGTTTATTTTAAAATACTATGAATTTTAATGTTCTTAGTATAATACTCAAATTTAAAGTGATGAAACTCATGGAAATATTTTCAGTATAATTACTGTATTTCATTCTCTACTCAAAGTAAATCTGCATTCTGTTATTAAATTAGAACTTTTAGAAAAAAAGAAAGAAAATGCTGCTTTGGATGGCCTCATTCAATTACTTTATCATTTTCTTGAGTATCAACTCCTTTTTAATGTTTTGAATACAATGGTTTCTCTAATGCCTATGAAACAAACTCATCTGTATAGACTGTGAAAAGAGCTATAATTTGAAGTAGCCATGTAATAAAAGACTAACTAGAAAATACTGTTTATGTTGTTTAAGCCTATGGTTATCACAACAAAATCCACCCTGGAATTACACTATCTTGATATGGTAACCGCATGTGACCACCTAAACTCAGTCCCCCTAAGTACATCATAAGTGCTCAATAGCCACATAAATAGCTAGCAGCTACCATAGCTAAAAGCTGCCAGAGCGGGCAGAAGCTGGTAACAAGTGTCCAACACACTGCACAGCGCGAATTATATAGTATTTCCACCACCATATAAAGTTCTATTACCCATCACTACCTGGAACATTCACATTTCAGGCTTCTTTTAGAGCCAAAGAAAAGTATACACTCTAAGTAGAGCAGAGGAATGTACAGAACACATGAAAAAAACCAAGTCTACCCAATGTTGACTTGTCAATGCTTATTTGCATTCTTTAAGCCACAACTATGAAAGTATTCATTTGATAACTTCTTTGGAGTAGAATCTTTGTACAATCAACATAAAACAAGAGATGATCTTGGGAACTAATATAATTAAATATGGTGGTATCTTCCATACATACATAATAAGTCTGTTACTCCTCCTCAAAATTTATCTCAAGTTATCCACAAACCTTATAAAAATGATCAAATTTCACAAGGGAGAAAATTCCAATGAATAAAATGTTTAAGTAGTTCAAGCACTAGGTCCCTTTTGATTCAGAAGACATTAAGAATTTTATACAATATGTACTCAACAAATTTTTCTTTACTTTTTTGTTTTCACTTAAAGTCAAAAACAAGATGCTATATGACTGATGTATTTTAATGTGAACACATCTGAGAATACAGTAATCCTCAACATATCCAGATATACAAACAGGTTTTCAAAATATCAGGTAATGCATGGAAATAAATTCCGGAATAAAGAAACCAAGGAAACAACTGAAAATCTATGTGGCCGTCAAGTTTGTGAACAACAAAAGCTAGTCGTAAATGCTACGTCCCTTGAATTCCTGTTTTCAGAATCCTTCAACAACAAAAATGCCTGTCATTTTTGCAGAAGTTGGTAGGAAAACTACTCCTGGTGGGTTGTACTTCACCTAACTAGTAACTGACAGTAACTAATATTTTTTTAAAGTACCAATTATATATCAAAATATAGCAAAAGGAAAAGGTAGGAATTTAGGTCTAACTATGGGCTATCAATAGTATCACTGACATGCAATCATACTAATTAACATTTCCAATTTAAATACCTGGTCTTGGTCTTTCCTTCCTCTGTACCACTTTAGTATTTGGCACACTCTGTCTTACATTGTTTTGTATATGTCTCCACAACTAAAAAATAAACCCTAAGAGTCTGACTGCCTTATTCTTATGAACCTCCAGATTCCAGAGAACATTCAAAAGATTGTTTTAAACACAGTACACAAACAACAAATATTTGGTGGATTTATTACTGAGCACCATGAAAGGATCCCTATGAATTTCTAACCACAGACTGTTATTACTACTATGAACTTATTTGATTACAGATCTTTCAATCTTATAATACTTAAAAAAATAAACCTAGGAATATAATAAACTTTTTTCCTTTCCCCAAAATGTACTAATCTCTTTTCATTCCAGTCCATTAACTAGTGTTCTAAAAGATATATTTGGGTTGATAAAAATAGATAAATATGGCACTCTTAGTTTTATAAAATTTTTAAATATTAATCTTTGCTTTTATCTCTAGTAACTGAGAAGAACTGGCAAGGGCCTAGAAAACCTACGTACAAGGCTAACTTAATAAAAAAAAAAGACACTTTTAAAAATAAAATTCTGAAATAGGACATTCTAACAATTATTAAAAAAATTTGCAAATTCCCTTCATGAAGAAATTTATGATTCACTCACAATCCTTGGAAACCTATATTTTACCAAGTTGCTTTTGATTGTCAAATACTTAATCTATTCATTAAAGTTTAAAATAAGTTAGCACATTTTACTAATACATAATTGTAATTAAATTATTATCACTCCTATTCCATTTCCTTTTGACAAGTTTTCCATGACCATACCATCCATATTTACTTAAAGATGAGATTATTATGTAACTCAAACTGAGAATTAACACCAATATACTCTACCTGAATTTTTTTGCAATTAAAAAAAGATTTTATCAAATTGGTGTTTCTCCTAATTCCTCTAAGCTAAATTTTATCATATTTCATCCATGATGAAGTCAGCCTATTTAAGATACATGCAAACTTTATACTGGAAATATCCTGGAACCTTAACAAAATCTACATGCTGACTACTAGATGACTTTCAAAAACTTCTAACATGAGCCCTTTACAGATAAGCTTCATACCATATCCTCAGTTGAATGGTGATGTATTTAAAACCCTACAAAATTCTACATAATTGGCTAGAGTCAGAACATAGTTCTTTAATATTCCACCAGGCAAAGAAAAAAGGTAATTTGTCTGCATTTGTTTGGTGAGTGGGATCCAGGAGCCTCATTTGTGCCAAAGAATGAAAGGATTTGTAAAGACTAAAAAGAAAATGTTAAAAAAAGGATTAAGAAATATCAATATGGAGTAAGGAAGCAAACATGTCTATGGCAAGTATTATTCAAGGGGCAAAATGAAGCGGTTAGAAAAAAACAAAACAAAAAGTAAAACGAAATGCTGAGCTCTTTCTGCAGGTTGGGACCAGACCCCCCAATCCAGCAGCAGAAGGAAAAACTACTTCAGGGAGCAAAGGAAAAGAGGTGAAGGGCATGTAGAAGAGAGGGTTTACAAAAAGCAGCAGAGCTCAGAAAAGTTTCTAGACCAAATGTTTTTTTAACTGGTGCCTTCCCATTTTTACATTTTAAATGTTGGTTTAACTAATTCACACTACTTTTAACAGAATTATGTATTACTGCAGGATTAATTTGGAACACAACCTACTAAAGATGAAGTATCCAACTGTAATGTAAAACCCAGGAGAATAAGCAAGTCTTAAATCTCAGGGGACTATAAAAGCAAACATTTTGTTACTCTCAAGAATAAGATTTTACCAAGAGAAGAGGTCTGGCTCTTCTAATCTACTGTGCATTCAATAGCAGTTATGTCATCAAATGCTCTTCCTTTTGAATTTCAAATTAAAATGTAGGAAAACAATTTGGTGGTGGCGTTTTTCAACACATACATTAATAAAAGCATACGGTATAATAGATGTGCTGCTTAAGCAAGCACACGTAAAGCATTTTTGTCCGTATTTGTATTTGTAAAATAAAAGACAAATCTTTTGTCTCATAAGACACACTTGAGAATAAAACACTAAAATTTAAATCGAAAACTATTCCTAATATTATAAATAGGTGCTTTCTCAATTAGGAGTATTGGGGAAAGTAAAAATGTCTTCAGTTCTATCCAGAGGTTGAGAAATTCAACACAGATATATGCAAATATATACATAAATACCCAATTGACCATACTTTACCATTAATGGAATATTTTAGTTCCATGTCATTTACCAGGTCCTAGTAATTATGAAATAAAGGACACCAATTTTTAAGTAATACAAAATACATATTCTAGTGAAATAAAATAATCAAGCTGGCTTATCAAGCTGAGGGCCATTATCTGTATTCCTAAACAAGCTCCCTGCTCAGTCCATATCTGTTCCTATTATATTGTCGAGATGTTGGAGGAAAGATGCTGCATTAGCATTAATTTGGAGAAGGAAAAAAAATGAAAAGCCAACTTAAGGCATCTGTTTACATTTATATAACTGCACTAAAGTGATTTTGCTATTTAAAATTGACTAAACCAATCTGATCATTTTGCTGAAACAGTGCAACGTAAGGCATGCATAATGCAACAGGCTCATGGTGACATGCAGAGAAAGCTCGGAGAACTGAAAACGACAGGAGAGGAACGGGAGGAAAGAGAAAGGCCATCTGAATGCTTTCTTGGGACTGACAGAACAGGTTAGAAGGTCTGTTACAGGCATGCTAAGCTTGGTGGAATTTTAAAATACCATACCTTAGGGGTGATCCGATGAGCAATGTAGGAGGGGTAGGGTTACTCCCTGCATTGTGCCGGCGCCGTACTGCCTGGCGCCTAAATGTGCTGCGTTCGCGGCGAAAGGACACTGCCTCCTCGCTGGCCTGTGCCGCTGCATCAAGATAGACTTAGGTCAAATAGGAGCCTAGGTCACAGATGTACATAGCAGCTGAGCCTGCCTCTCCCCTGACTTCCCACCCTCAAAGGTAAAGGGAACTCGTCTAGGTGAGCCAAACAGTTTTCATACATAAGCTGTTAATTTATCGTAGCCAGGAATACACAAAACGAACACGTCATTTATTCAAATTGTTTCTTTAAAAATGTTTCTAATGTATCTGGCCTTACTATCTTCTCTTCAATTTCAACTTCCTATTTTAATATCTCTGTTGCTTTAAATCTCTTTCTAAAAGCCTCGATTTAATCCCATGATCCTCTATTCCTCCTTTAATTAAGTCAACCCCAAAAGTACAGTATTTGTTAGTTCCAGCTAACAGGAATGGGGCATTACTTTCTCACTCTCAAGAGGACAGTTCAAGCAAGTAATGGTAAAACGTCATTTCTGATGCTGAGGAGTATGGCGGTCCTTTATCCCACACTGCCCTGGGCCACAACTTTGGCAGCTTTTTAAATGTTTAATTCAAGACAGCATGGTCATATCATAACAGTAAGGTAGTTTGCTTCCATCAAACAGTATTCAACTCTGCACCCCAGCACAGGTCCCCTCAACACTAGGAAGCAAGTATCAGCTAGATGACAAGTACAGAAACTCATAGCTTAATCCAAAAGCAATAAAGTACTAACTAAAACCAAATACACAATGACCAAATCACAACAATGCCATTAAAGAATTATGTAAAATTTTATAAAACCATTCTCATTGACTGATTTCAGTTTCTAAAACAAAATGCAAAATGATGCTTATTATCTAAATTTAAAACAACTGTTTCTTAGTGATCTGAATGTTGTGATCTAAATATTTTAAGGATGATCTTGACTATGACAAAGGGTATTTTCATACCAAATATGAATAAAGACAAAACAACTTAGTACAGCAGCATTCTTTCCAAACACTTTTTTCCTATTCAGTATGAAAAGGAGTACAAATCCAAGAATGTTGTATTCATATTTCAGTTCTGCTGCAAACTTTTTGAAAATTTTAAAAGCGTAGTTACTAATTCTCAAATCATTATTCTGCTTAGCAATACACATTTCCACCAATGTGAATGTTGATTTTTTTAATGTTTTAACTTCCATATTTTTAATGTTCTTAATGTTTACATTTTTTATCCCTTCCCCAGACTGCACCAGTGAACATTCTTTATGTAATGACTCTCTTATGATTAGGAATGTACACACTACCTCCAGAAGGCATAGTGTTTCTGTGTAGGCATTGTTTTCTTTTACTGCAGGAATGACAAGCACATAATTATTTCATCCATTTGGCAAGCTTCTGCCAGTGAGAAGTAGAAGTCACAAATTACAGGACACTTACTTACATATTTTATTTTTCAGCTCATACACCACAGTGACATTCTAAAGTTAGGCAACTACATAAGAGTGAGGCTTTGGTGCTTTGGCTCCAAATCAGACTTGACTCCTTGAGCTAATATTTCTTTCCTTTTTTTTCTCCAGTTTCACTGAGATATAATGAAAGTTCCCTTAAATGTGAAAAAGGTTACTTGTGAGAGCTCACATATGCAAAAATTACATATGACCTGTGAGAACAAATGATCATTAAACCTGGTCATCTAGAACCGTGCTGTCCAACATGGTAGCCACTAGCCATATGTGGCTATTTAAACTTATATTAATTAAAATTAAGAAGGATTAAAAATCAGTTTATCAGATTCCTGCACCACAGTGCAAGTGTTCAGTAAGTACATGACTAGTGGCTACCATTACTGGGGCAATATGAATGCAGAATATTTCCAACATCACAGAAAGTCGTATTGGACAGTGCTGATCTAGAAATTCAAGGACACCTTCCTGTCACCACAATCTACAAAGCATATTGTATGCTTAGCCTACTCCTGACAACTGTGACCTCAATAAAAGGAAAATGCAACCACCACTGTCACAAAGGAGAAAACATACTAGCAGGGTAGGCACTGGATAAAGGGTAAAACAAAGAACACAAGCTACTTGCAGGAAGACATGCAAACTTACATGAGTGACTGGTATTCCTGTTGGTGGCTCTTAGATATCAGCAAGGTTAACTCAGGTTATGGAATTTAAAATTACTCTTTCGAAACTCAAGACATTTGTGATCTTATACTAAAGATTTCTATTACAGTGTAACAAACGACTGCTCAATTTACAGTCGTAACTTAAGAAAATTATACATATTCTCTCTAGTTTTAGATATCTAGTTTAGATAATTTTATTCCTTATCTAAGATATAATTTATGAAAAATAACTTAATCCATAAAATGTATTAAAATTACTCCAACAGATTTCGTATTTATAATCATTGAATACTGAGAATAAAAGAAGGGAAACAGGCAACAGTATTTTTTTACTCTCTTCCTTCTACTGAAGACATAATGGTGTGAATTTTAAATAAAAGCCAGTTACCCCATAATACTAAATGAAAACACAAACTACAGTATCCATTTATAGTCAAAATGTTCTTTGGCTTCTTCAGAAAACAACTTTTTTGGCTATTATCACACCATTTATATTTTGTCTTTTGCCAAAGAACTGCATAATACTACTCATTCTCCTAACCAAATAGTTTTGGAAACACTTCAAGATGAAAGTTTAGACATCGACTGAACAATGTTTTTAAAAGGAGTTATGATTATTGCCTGTGTTGTCCTTGTAACATTCAGGGTGTAAACATCTACAGCTAAAAGAATTTTCAATGTTTACTATCGCAACTACTTTAACAGCAGCTAGGGTCACACACTCAACTGAAGACAGCTATGCCATAGTTCATGTCACAACAAATAAGACTAAACCACACCCCCTGAGGAATGTACTACTTAGACCGATCATCTCTATTCAGAATAGGAGCCGGAGAGGTCCAGTTCTACTCCTGACAAGGAAAGAAAAGTGTCTTAACAGCTTAAAATAATTTGCTGTAAGCACAATCATACAAGTTAAAGCCACTTGATGAAAATTCACTTCTACAACCCAATTATAACAAACTCTTTTTGAATCCTTTAAATTTGTAAGAGAAAGAAAACAAAGCACATGCAAAAAAATCTTTGAACTAGGGAACCAGACAGGAGGGACAAAACACTCTAAAACGTGGTTTTGAAGTTGACATTTTGACATTGCTTGAAACCCAGAATGAGATTAGCTAGAATAATAACAGCATAAAATGCAAACAGTGAAAATTTAACACTCTGGCTACAACTAAAGTTAAAGGATGTGTAGGTAAAGGAGGAAAAAAATACAACCATTAATCTAACTGATTGAAAAACCATAAATAACAGGACAGATTTAAAAATACTTTCAAGGACATATACTTAGACAACTGTGAATCTTTTAATTCAAAATCACAAATCATTTCTTTGTGTTAGAAAACTTCAAGAGACTGAATTATAAGCACAAGTTTAAGAGAGAACCTTGGATCATGTGGCTCTTTACTTTTGAGAAAGTAAGACAATCATTCGATTAAGTTTAAACATTTACTGGGGGACTAAGAGCAATTCATGCACAAGTCACAGAGATCCTAAGATATTTTAGACAGGTGTGTGAGCCGATCTATCCTAAAGATCCTAAAGATCTTTGATCCTAAAGATCAAATAAAAACCCAAACCACAACACATACCTCCCACTTCAGAAGTGACTTCCCGTTTACCCAAATGAGTTAAGGAAAATTCTCTAAATTCTGTGCTGAATTTTTTAGTACATGATTTATTCTTATATTGGGGATAGTGAAACAACAAACTATCAGTTTGTTTTACTCTGTGAATGGAAACAGGAAAAACATCAAAGGCAATAAGTACTTTCGGGATGGCGGGGAGGTACAAAAGAGGGAGGTAGGAGGCGAGGGTTATCCATATTCTATCTCAAACACTGGAAAGCTATAACTGTAAGTACGTACAGAAAAAGACACCACCTGAAAACATATCAATCATATATAGCTGATTGCTTAATGTAAGGTTTCAAATGTAGTAAGTTATCATCTAGTCGCTATATACAGTCGTGAATGGCCTCTTTGATAGCCCAGTTGCTATTAAAATGAATAAAAATTTAGACAAAACTACTCAAAGGTGTTATTTTCAGTAGGGAATGTTTATTATAGGAAAAAGTAAATTTGGGGCAATTGTGAAAATAAAAAGTTGAGTTTTGGTACCTCAAAGAGATTAGAAGCAAATGATACTAGGAAATGAGACTTTAAAGAGAGACAAAAATACAGACAAGTACATATAAATCTCAGAAAAATAAAATATATACACAGACATCCTGAAATACACTGAATATTCTTCAAGATAAAACTATTTTACTTAAGAATATAAAGTTACTACATAAAGAAATACACATTCAAATGATTATACAAAAGACATTTTCAAAGAAATAGTTTAAGACTAGGCAGGAAACCCATCTGATTTAAACATCTTTTCCCCTTCTTACTTTCCACGTCAGCCAAGGATGATGCTAACACCAGCATGCCAAGATTTTGTTCTAAAATAAAAACAAATACTCATCAGTGTCATTTTCTGGGAGGCTAAAGAACACTGAAAGTCTACTGCACAACCTCGAAACATTCATTCTGAATTAAAACAATTTTAAACTGTGAACACATTTTAAAGGACTACTTTACTTTTCGACAAGTGAGCCAGCAAACAGCAACCAACAAGAAAAGGATTAGCTCTGGATCTTGAGTGAGAGAGTTTGCATTCCTACTGATAGCTTTCACAATCCCAGGCAGCCAAACAATCCAGGTGGGTAGACAAAATGCTTTCAAGAAATCAAACCACACTCTGGAGTCGTGATACACACACAACAGTTCCTAAAAGCCACAGTTTCAGGATCACTTACTTTCAACAGTGGCTTCTAGTGTTTTTTAATCCTTTGTAAATAGGACAAAAAGATATAGACCCTTTCCCAGAAAACTGCACCCAGAAACTATTTTGCATATATTCTCAGAGATGCACCTAAGAAGGGATCACTACTGGAGAATATATATTTGAAGTGACATCTATTTGAAGAGGGAACTTTCCTTAACAAATGATTAAAAGGCAGTTTTTATAGTAAATATATATACTTATATATTATATAATAGTTTCCATAATAAACCTACAATTTACAGAGCACTTTTACAAATCTAAGCTCACTGGAGTCCAAGAGTTAATGGTGACTCAGACCTAGCCAGCTATTATTTCTGTTTTATAATTGAGGAAACTGAGGCACCGATTTAATGACTTGCCTAGTATATCCAGCTGGTAATTAGACGTGGTATTAAAATGTAACTGTTTAATTCCTTATCTAGAACTTTTCTGCTACTAGAAAGAAAAATACTGTAATGTCTGCCTCTACCATACAAAATCTGGCATGAGCTGGTTTGGGGAATTCTATACACCTAACCCTTACTTGCCTCATCAGTATCTTCTCTTCATACTGCTTTAAGATAATTTTCCCAAGTGAATGAAGCATGCAAATCTGTTTACTACACTGAATGAGCATCCTTCTCTGTTTTATATGCCTAAACTTTCTTCTCCATATAGATTAATATAACCCTTTCCCTGAATCAGCGTCCGTTGCATTCATATTTATTACTGAATTGTACTACACTACAGCATTCAGCTATGATCCCACCATGTCCTTTGAATACTATCAGATTAAAAAGACAATCTGCCCCTTCATTTAATGGCCTACCCTGTATGTATGGTCACTGCAGCTTCTCCTTTCATATTCGTAGCAAATTTCTGCTGCTTTCTTTACTTTCACCTTTCCAAGCACCAATCCCCTCTACTAACATGCTGCTTCTAACTTGCCACATGGACCGAGGGATCAGAAAATTAATGTATTAGAATTTAGAGTCCCTCTATTCAGTAAAGTACAAAAGCTTTAATTCTCATGTTCTTGTCTGTTCAGTGGTCTTCCTAAGGTTCAGTGCTATCTGGGTTCAAGTAACTGACCTTCAAATTACACAAAAAACCCTCATAAGTTATTTACTGAGTTTTGGTTTTTCTTTGGATAAAGTAATATTCACTTAACAAAAGATTAACTTTGGTTCCCAATACAAAAATAATAATAGTATCCTATTACAAGCTTATAGAATAGGGACCCAAACATTACATTTAAAATAATTTTCTCAAACAGAAAAACAGAGGTTAAGAAATTAAGAGGAAAAAAAATTATAAAGAATAGAGCAAATATAAACCTTTCCATTCTGGTTGTTCTTCATAATCTGTTGAATCATGCAGTAAATTAAGGGATGCAAAATAAAATGGTTTTGAAAAGCAGTGTAGGCTACACAACATGACACTTTTCTACCATATATAACTTATCTGAAATTTTTCCTTTAAATATTAGCCATAAATTATTAAAGACACACTTTATAATTATAAAAGAAAATTTAAATATAAAAGACATCAACAACAGAAAAATGCTTTAGTTTGCACCTAAAACTTTTTTCCTGCCTAAACAGGAAAACTGATGAAATCCAATTTTAATATTTTTTAAAAGATTTTATTTATTTATTTGACAGAGAGAGAGATCCCAAGTAGGCAGAGAGGCAGGCAGAGAGATAGGGGGAAGCAGGCTCCCCGCTGAGCAAAGAGCACGATGCGGGCCTCGATCCCAGGACCCTGGGATCATGACCTGAGCGGAAGGCAGAGGCTTAGTCCACTGAGCCACCCAGGCGCCCCTGAAATCGAATTTTAATAGAAGTACTTCATTATTGGTGAGAAGTCCTATGAAAACAATCACTTGTGACTGAATATCAAAGGTAAATTATAGGACATACCTATTGCCAAAATAAGATTAAAATCCTATTACTTGATTAAATGTTAATATTTTTCTGTTGATACTATTTAAGAAATTAGGAATACCAATATTCTTATTTTTATGACTATCGAGTTTCACAATGGCCCGATTAGAAATCTCTGATCTATGTCTAAATTGGATCATTTTCTTCTACTTTAAGGACAGGATACATTTGAGTCTGTATAATAGAAATAGTACCACTATTAAGCATTTCCTATGTGCTAGGCAACACTCTAAGCATTTTACATCTGGGAATTCCTTCCATCCTCACAGCAACCCTGTGAGATGAAAAAGCTGAGGCTTCAAGAAGATAAGCAGCTTTCCTACAACAGAGTGCATATACACAGGCAAGGTGTCCGAGTTCATGTTATCATGTTAGATCACCTGTTTTAGAATATTGGATTCTAGAACTTTAGAGTACATTTTCTAGATTTTACCCTTCCATACTGCCAACATCGTTCAGCTTAAAAATAAAACAGTCATTGGAGAACTCATCAACACTTTCAAGTTCCTTAGAATAAAATCTATTTATGGTTTATGTATGACCATATGAATGGTCAAACAGCATCCTGTTTTGTTGACATGTTTTAGGAGTATGGTATGTAAGAACAGATAGCCCAGAAAAATATCTCCTAAAGTTCCAGAAAGGACTGTAGCAATTAAAGCTTATATAAACAAATCTTTACCAATTATTCAACATTTTAGGTAATTTTTAATTGCCCCCTCACTACCTCCAATCTTCCAAAAAGCCCAAACAAAACTAATAAAATGTAATAAAAAAACTAACTAAATATAAATCCTCCACATTATTTAAGCAGTTTAGTTTTACTCTTATTTCATTCTAAACACAATGAAACTCAAATAAAAAGAGCCCCTACGATGTTCTTCCTTTGGCAAAAAAATAAATAAAATTCTTTTTAACAGCCCACAGACTATCACATTTATTCCATCAAAGTATATGGAAATTTTCAGTTCATCTTCTGTTTCTTATTAACATTCAATGAGTTGTTTGTTTTTAAAAAATAAGAACACAAACAAAAGAAGACAAAACCTGGAATCGGGAAAAATAAAAGCTTGTATTAGCCAAAGATCTGCACCAAGAAGCAAATAAAACCTTCCATGTAACTTTTCCTAAAAATCAGAACACCTCATATTCTCTGAAAGGAAATGACATTTTAAATACAAAGACATAAGGATTTACTATAGCTCTTGTCCATATGTTTTTTTTTTAGTATTTAAATTTCCACAGTATTTAGATTTAGAATAGTAGTACTTTTCTACCATAGCATGTTCATTCTTTTAAAATTTACTTTAATGACATCTTGAAAAATTAAACTATACTTTAAAACCCAATAGTTTCTTGCATAGTCATGAACATTTCTGGTATGGCTTGTGTGAGAAATCACTAAAGCATTTCAAGACCTTTTATAAAAAACAGAATGATAGCCACATCAAAGATTCAAGGGAATTTAATTACTATATGGTCACCAAATGGTTATAATCATTTCAGATATAATTAGTTCTCAATATTCAAGTCTGATAGAATGTCTCTTCTTTAAAGATCATTTTTTAAATTCCCATTAGAGATTAATCTGTATTAGAAATGATACCAACGGAAACAGAATTTTTACAAGGGACAAGCTTGAATACAGGGAATAAAGTGAAATATAAAAAAAAACTATAATGCCAGCAACAGAAGACGTCCGAATTCTTGTGAACCTACTCAAGAAGCAGATTCCATAATAACCACAACGGAATAAACTAACTATTCTGGGTAGGAGGAAATAGCGAGAAACAACTCTGAAATAAATAAAATGGCCAAAACACTGACAATATAAAACCACCCACTGAATTTCGCACAATTTCCCATAAATCTCAAATAAATAAGCTTTTAACCAAAACACCATCACTGTTATCACAGAGAGCATTATGTATCCACGGAGGGATACTAAATGCTGATATAAACTAGAAATTTAATAAACCGTAAGTGTGAAGCTAAAAGAAAAAGTATGTTAATGCCTGATACTTGAATAAGCAAGAAATAAAACCAAAGTGACAGACCGAAAAAGAGGCACAAGTTTTCAAAGTACACAGTCAGAGATAAAGTAATATTTGGAAAAATCTTACATAACCGATTGAGTGATCTAATTCTGAAGGCTCAGTGGCACACACTGTATGCGAGATGACTAAAAATGGTTTGTGACCTAATAAATTTCAACATTTTCCTGTTGCTACTGTCGTACAAAGAAAGAAGAGAACCGATTTTTGTTATTCCTGGTAAAACATCAGGAGGTGGCAATGGACTTTTTTAGAAAAACCCAAGGCCAAGAAAGAATTGATATATTCAAATAACACAACTGAAAATATATTTCTCGGTGTTCATACCAAAGCCTCTTCTGAGACAACCATCTCCTCCTACATGGAAGCAAGTTTATTTTAACAACACCGCGGAAGGAGGGATAGTAACACAAAGCATATTTTAGAAAGTACCACTCTCATCCATAGTACCAACAACTGCAGTGACTCTTGGGAAATCTCTTCCTGTGACTTACTTACCTCCACTGCCTGCATCTTGCTCCTCGCCTTCAGGAAACGCAACCTGGCTTGGCAAGCTATTCCTCGACCGAGTGACCGTCTCTAACTGGGAAGCCCGGCCCAATAAAGATAGCTCATCTAGCACCTCTCCCTCTTTGGCCTCGAGATCTGATTTTGAAGTGGTTAAGGGTTTTATACTTTCGGGTGCCATCAGCCTGTTGGAGTCATTCAAACACGCTACCGTACCACTGTCCAGGCTCAACACCCGGGCCCGAGTCTTGGCACTGTTTGTGCTGGAAGTCCGACGTGCTGTCCGCTTTTTGCCAGTTCCGTCAGGACCCAGGTGGGCTTTGTGTGCGTGCTCGGAGTCAGCGCCCCTTTCTTTAGGGACGTGTTTGGTCTTTAGGGCACTGTATCTGCCCTCAGGAGACTGACACGAATGAGAAGTGGTGCTAGAAGAGCTATCGCTGCTGAACTGGTGGGCAGACTGAACACTTGACGCTCTGCTCAAGTCACTTTGGTCACTCGAGTCCTCATCGTGACAGAATATAGCACTATGTGGCTTTGTGCCAGCAACACCTCGAAAGGAAACATAGTCCCTATGCCGACTTGAATCAAAACTGCTGGCCCGTTTTTTTCCTGTCCGTCTCCGGCCTGATTTATGGGCAGAGGCTGTCCGGTGGATCAAGCTTGACGATTTGGGCCGTACGTCCCCTTCCTTTTGCTTTCCACTACTGTCTTTAGCAACTTTGGTGTCCACTGGAACAGCAGACTTTTCACTCTGCTCCTCTTTGTTTTCGGCAGTTTTCTCGAGTGGTTTGTCCTCCTGGGACGTAAACTCGTTCGCGTGGGGATTTTTATTGGCTTCTTCAGACGCAGAGGTGCTGAGGCCTCTCTGATTGTGCACGTCATCGGAGGTACTGGACTCCTTGGGCTCTTGAACCCCACTGTTGGTACTCACTTCCAAGGCGGTCTTTTCGCTGCTAGTCCTTTTGTCACTGGTACAGCTACTCTTGTCCTCTGGGTCAGCACAGCCCTCTTTCTTCCTGCCACCTTTCTTTCCTGCTCTAGGAGACTCCTCATGCTCCGACAGGATGCTCTCTATGTGAGTTGAGCTGGTCTGCTCACTTTTGTAGCTGCTGACCGTACTGTTGGTGTCACGGTCCGTCCCACTGCAGTAGCTCTCTGTTGACCCGCTACTCCGCGTGCTCAGGCTCCTCAGGCTGTCCATGCTTTTGTCTGCTTTCAAAGGTCTGCTCTTCCCACTTCTTGGAGGTGGCTGAGAATTACTGTTTTTCAGCTCACCAACAAGCTGAAATTCCCCAGACAAACAAGAATTTTCCACCAAGGATTCTTTGGATCCAGAATGAGGCTTGGAAGATTCTAACTCACTAACTGGATCCAAGCCCCGTCTTTGCTGATAGAGGGGGAAGTCATTCAGGGAAGTGTCTGGGAAAGCCACCGCAGAGCTAGAAGTCCGTGGTACCCCTCGTGGCCGGTGATCTTTTCTATAAGAGTGTGAATGTAAAGGGACGAGAGAAGCTACTTCCGTATCACAGGCATTGGACAGAGACTGATCGATGTGGTGGTGGTGGCTGTGACTCGGCAAGCTCACTTTGTCACTGAAGTCCCTTGGTAAGTCCTGCCCACAGGAGGATAAGGAAGGCTGAATGGAGATGAAGGAATCATTGGAGACCAGACGGAAGAGCTTCCGATCAGTTGCCAGATCTGTTGCAAACACATATTTGGAAATGTTAACACAAATCTGTCATCTGCTTTTCTACTGCTTAACAATGGAAAGAACTCACACCACACCGTAAAACGAGGAAAAACAAGTTCCCAAGTAGTTCACTGAATTAAAGTTGGCCAGTCATTCCAAAGAGCTGGTTTCTATTTCACAGCTGCACAAAGAGAGCATTCTATTGACAGAATGAACTGAACCTCTAAATCCTCAAATGGCCGGAGAAAAGGTTTCAGAGACTATCAACAATAAGAGGCAACACAGCATTATATTTAAAACAGCCCTGGATTTTTTCTTTCGTAAAGATTTTATCTGAAGTAATTTCTACACCCACTGTGGGGTTTGAACTTACTCTCCCGAGATCAAGAATCGCATGCTCCACGGAATGAGCCAGCCCGGTGCCCCATAAAGCAGCCATGGATTTTTATGTGAAGTGTGTCTCTAGCTTACTAACTGCATAGCCCTGGGTTACCTTTCCAAGCCTTGGTTTCCTCATCTATAAAACAGGACCTCAGAATCATTAAGTAGCACCATGAAATAACTGAGTTAACGTGCTTTAGCATATACACGGCTTGGCACAATGCCTGACACGATTAACAGTAGCTACACTGTTTTAGTTCACTGACACAATACAAAATCTTTTTTGAAAAACTAATGTGATTATCTTACTTAAAAAAAAAAAAAAAACACTAGAAAGAGGAAAAAAAAAAATGAAAGGCTGAACAATCCCCAAGGAAGACATGATACAATGATGTAAGATTTTGCTGTTCACAATGACCGAAAAGATTAAAATAGTTGTGGAGCAAAATACACTTTCACTTTCATCATTCATGCAACAATTACAAAATATCTCATGAAAAACTACATTATCCGTGTCAGACCATTCCTTTAACCCTCCACTTAGGGCAGTGATTAGTGACTTGAATTTCCATACTCACTATGTACACAGATGTAAATAAATTCACCTACCTACCTACATTGTAATTTCTCTTGAAACAGCCTGGCAACTGAACTGTACAACAGGTGACTTTTTATACACTTTTGAAAGACAAGTATAGCTGAATCTGCTGTTAGTTCAATAAAAAGAAAAATGACTATTTTATTTGTTATAAGTGCATAGTAAAAACACAATGACAGATTCTGCAGTTAAGTCAGACCCCTCTCAGGAGAATCTCAATAATAAAAGCATACCCTTCCCAAGATTGATATAAAATAAAAATGAATTACTAGAAATGTGTGTGTACTTTTAAAAAATCTAAACCTAGACTAGATTTAAATAATTAAAAACTTAGAAACAGCCTCTAGAATATACCACATAAATTGATTTATAAATGACCTATCAGGCTCTATCTTAGGTTTTAAAGTCCTCAGCTTTAAGTAAAATTCATGTTCTTTATCCAGAACAGCTGCCACTGTACTTGGGTTCTAAATATCAAAATTTAAAAGTTAGCATCATATTTAACCTTTTGTAATATTAAATCATAAAGTTATTTCTAAAAACTCTCTCTATATCTCTACTAAACAATTAGAAATAGTGTGATATTCACATTTCAAAGTTATGGATTTTATAGAACAAAAACTTAACTGAACAAATAACTGAAAATCATTAATTCTAATATACAAGAAAAAACTTTTTTAAAAAATGCTAATAATCAAAACCAATTCCCCTCTAAGACATTAATAAACCAGAAATATAAGTTTTTCATTTAAAAAGACAAGGCCAAACTTACTGTAATACATGTACTCTTTTCAATGTGGCTAAATATACCATAAAAAATTTAATCTCATCAGGAAGAACTTTAGGTGGTTTTAGGAAATTTTCAAGTAAATATGCTTGCTTGGATGCTTTTCTTACTGGTAGCAATATAGTCAAAGACAGGCTCAAATCAACACA
Source organism: Martes martes (assembly GCF_963455335.1). NCBI lineage: Eukaryota > Metazoa > Chordata > Mammalia > Carnivora > Mustelidae > Martes > Martes martes. Next base: position 133,307,284 of record NC_137894.1, read on the forward strand.
AAGAGATACTATTTTTCATAAGCAAACTTTTTTTTCAATGACTGCTACTTCCTGGCATTTAGGGTAAGAAAGGCATGCGCACATGCTGCTTGTCCTGGTGCAAACTGGTGTAACCTTCTATAAAGCAATCTAGCAATATGGCCAAAAGTCTTCCAAAGATATACTCACCCATTATCACTCATCTTTTTCTAGAAATTGCTGCTAAAGGATAAAATCAGGTATGTATATAAAGTTTTAGCCACAAATTGTTCATTTCAGATTATTATAAAACTTAAAACCTTAAAGGTATTAAAATGTCCAATTAAAAAAGGTTGAATAAACTAGATTGTCTACTAAAACATCACACAGGCACTAAAAATGTTTTCAAAGATTACATACTCATATGAGAAAAAGCAGTTTAGTGAAAATGATGATACTATATAAAAAGTATGGTTCCAATCTATAAGAGTTAAAAATATAAAGAGTATATTTGGATATGTGTATAGGAAATTAAAGGTAAGATACCTACAGCATAAAGTCCTGACATGCTATATAACATGCTAAGTCAAGGAAGCCAGACACAAAAAGCCACATATTCTATAATCCCATTTATATGAAATATACAGAATAGGCAAATGCAGAGAGACAGAAAATAGATCAGTGGTTGCCAGGGGCTGGGGGACAGAGGAAATGGGGAGTGTAATGCGTATGGGTTTCTTGTTGGGGTGACAAAAATGTTCTGGAATTGGATAGTGGTGATGAGCATACAACCATGTGAAATTACTAAAAATCACTGAATTGTATACTTTTTTTTTTAAGATTTCATTTATTTATTTGACAGACAGAGATCACAAGGAAGCAGAGAGGCAGGGAGAGAGACAGAGGGGGAAGCAGGCTCCCTGCTGAGCAGAGAGCCCGATGCAGGGCTCGATCCCAGGACCCTGGGATCATGACCTGAGCCGAAGGCAGAAGCTTTAACCCACTGAGCCACCCAGGCACTCCTGAATTATATACTTAAGAAGAGTGAACTCTGGGACTCCTGGGTGGCTTAGTCAGTTAAGCAGCTGTCTTCAGCTCAGGTCATGATCCCAGGGTCCTGGGATCGAGCCCTGCCTGTTTCTTCCACTCTCTCTGCCTGCAGCTCCCCCTGCTTGTGCTCTCTCTCTTACTATCCCTCTCTATGTGTCAAATAAATAAAATCTTTTTTAAAAAAAGTGAATTCATAGTATTTGAATTACATCACAATACAAAAATAATTTTAAAAAGTGATGCACCAAAACACATTGTTATTTCGGTGTCAGAAGTGTGAATTATTTTCTTCATATTAACTATTTTTTTCTAAAATTAACATATGTTACTTTCCTAAACAAAAACCACATTTCCTCCTCTCTTCTGGATCATCTCCACCAATTATAAAAACAAGCTGTTCTCTTACGCATTCTTACAAAATCTGAATCTCTCCTTTATCCTCCCTTCCCCTTCTGGCTTTCACCTTCCATCTCTGACCCTCTTACACAAATTCACCAAAAATAGTCTGTATTGCCTCTTTTCAGTTCTCCTCTAATTCTCTCCTACTTGTATTCTGACCCCCCTCATGAATATGCTTATCAAGGTCACCAACAACCTCTGCACTGCTAATCTCAATGTCAAGTCTCAGTCTCATATCACCTGGCTTATGAGTAATGTCTGACAAAGTTGACCACAGCATTCTCCTTGAAAAACTAGGATACAACACTCTAGGTCTTCCTGCACCACCCCCCCCAGTTGCTCCTACTCAGTCTCCTGCACCTATTTTTTTTAATTTTTAATTTTTTTAAATTTTTTTTATTATCATGTAATGTATTATTAGTCCCAGGGGTAAAGGTCTGTGAATCGCCAGGTTTACACACTTCATAGCACATACCTTCCCCAATGTCCATAACCCCACCACCCTCTCCCTAACCCCCTCCCCCCAGCAACCCTCAGTTTGTTTCATGAGATTAAGAGTCTCTTATGGTTTGTCTCCCTCCCAATTCCATCTTGTTTCATTTATTCTTTTCCTGCCCCCAAACCCCCCACACTGCCTCTCAACTTCCTCATATCGGGGAGATCATATGATAATTGTCTTTCTCTGATTGACTTATTTCGCTAAACATAATACCCTCTAGTTCTCCTGCACCTATTAAACGGGAGTGGCTCAAAGTTCAATCCTGGGAACTTCTCGTTCCATCTACACATCCTCTTTTCTATCTCTCGTCCAGTATTCTGGTCCCATGATAACTAAAATTCAGGAATCCCTGTAACTAGTTTCCTCCATCTTCTAGTCAGCCCCCACACTCATATGGGAATAGGCTAACATAATGATCTTAGGTAAGGAAAACATGAGTGTGGCTGGAGAGGGAAACTGTATGTAAGTCCTTCTTAAAAGTGAAAAAAGCACAACCCACATCCCTACATTCTCAGGTCACTCTCAATCACACTGAATTATGTTGATAAAACGAGTGCCAACTAATCACTAACTGCCAACCAACTAAAGGTCGCTACCCTGTAAACCCAAACCAGCTAGAGAACTTAATGCGCCCCAACTGATAATTAAGCCAGAATGAACATCTGCCACTAGGTGGTGCCAAATCATAGCCGCGACCAACAAATTTGGATCAGGGCAGGCAGGACACGGGAATTCCAGGTTAGGCTAACCATGCAGGCTTGCCCAGTTAGTTTATGAACTTCATGATAACCCATTTTGCTAGTATCTATACACTGAAAACTCCTAATTTTAAAATCTCAACCCATACTTCTTACCTGAAGTCCAGACCTAATTATACACTAATTATTGCCCCTTAGAGGTCTAACAGCATCTCAGACTGATATGCCCAAAATTGAACTCCCTATCTTACCCTCGTCCCTGCTCTCCCTGCTTCTAAATCTGCTCCTTCTCAGTTTTCCCCCTTCCCATCTTCCCCATCACTTAACTCAAACACCTTACAGTCATCCATGAGTACTATTTCTCTCACATAATGTATCCATCAACATCAAGATAGCCTCTCATTAATATCTTCTACATACACAGTCAGACTACTTCTCACTGCCCTCATCTGTGCCCTGGATTACGGTAATCATCTGCTAACTGGGCTTCCTGATTCAGCCTCTGCCCTTTTTAATCTCAACATAGGAGCCACAGTGATTCTGTAAAATTGTAACTGACATCACGAAACTCTTTCTGCTCAAAACCCTTTGGCAGTTCCTCATCTCACTGGGAATTAAAGCCACATCTTTATTTTTTTTTTAAGATTTTATTTCTTTATTTATTTGAGAGAGAGCACACGCATGAGAGAGAGAACACGGGGAAGGGGAGGGGAATCAGGCAGCAGAGAGAGGGAGAGGGAAAAGCAGTCTCCCAGGACTCCAGGATCAGACCTGGGCCGAAGGCAGATGCCCCACCAACTGAGCCACCCAGGTACCCAAAACCGGAGTCTTTAAAATGGCCTACAAGACTGTGCAATTTGTCCCCTCACTTACCTCACATTAACCACACAATTTCTCAAACCTGACAGGCATGTTTTAACTTTAAGACTTTTGCCGATGCTGTTACCTCTGCATAGAGAGAGTCCCTCCCTCCAAATACCCTGATAGCTCACTCCTTCACCTCCTTCAGATCTTTGCTTCCAGCAAGGCTTTCTTCCCTTGACCACCCCATTTGAACTAAAATCCCCCCAGTCCCCACCATTCCCTATCTTCTGTCCCTACGACTGCATATAGATTTGATTTATACTTGCATGATTCCATACTAGTAGTATAGAAGCCACAGAACAGTAGAATTTTTTGTCTGTTCACTGATTTATTTCCGGTACTTAGAATGGGGTGCTCTGAGCACATAATGAGTACTAAATAGTATCTTTTAAATGTCATCTTTGTGTGTTATCTGCTGAATGTTTAATGTTATCATATTAAAATGACAGAAGTTACAAAACTATCTAAAAGTGGTGTAACAGAAATTGAAAGCATGATTCAAAACTAGACTTCAATCATAGGACTGCCATTTTGTACCTATGTGACTTTGGGCAAGTTTCTTATAACCTCTAAGCCATGATATGTTCATCTGTAATGTGAGAATCATATTATTAACCTCAAATGCTTATAATGAAGATTGTGTGTATGCTTATAAAATGCTTAAAAGAAGACCTAAACCACCGGGTGACAAACTAAGAGCCACTGAGCCAAATTGGCTCTCTGCCTGCTTCTGAAAAAGGCTTTAGTATAACACAACCATGCGTACTCATTTACGTGCTGTTTATGGCTCCTTGCACGCTACAATGGCAGTGGAGTAGTTGCAAAAGAGACCATATGGCCTACAAAGCTATATGACCATTTATGGAAGAAGTCTGCTGACCCCTAGCCTAAATAATAGTGTGTGCTCGGTGAGTATTAGACATCGCTGTCTACGTCAATATGAACCTGCAGGAGAGGCTTGTGTGCATATAATTCCCAACATGAAAGACTACAAAACTCTTGCTTATGCGTGGTACTTTCCAGATACAAAATAAAGAAATAGGATCTTAAATGCAGTGGCACTAGCCCGAGATCATTACCTAATTTTTGAGACATTCTAATGATTATATATCACAGAAAACAATACTGTAATTCTCAAACTTATCAATTCACCTTAACCTTTTATAAGAAAATAGTTTCTATATTATATAGTGTGTTCCGAAGTTTTTTACAGGGGAGGGGTATGTTGGCAGGAATAGTCCATAAAAGAAAATAAATGATGGGGTACTGCAATTCCAAAAAGCAGTTATAGCACGATAAACTTATATTCCAAGTACCTGGAACAAAACATGCTTGTAAGAATTGGTTGTAAGAATTGCTTGTAAAATATTAAACAGGAAAATGTCATAATTTAGAAAGCTATTTGTAACTATAAATAAATTTCCTGTACTTAATTATGAAACTTATCAGCCTGCCTGCCCTCCAAAAAATCACATATAGACCAATAAAAACAACAGGTTAGAAATAGGGAAACAGTTTTCTGTCTCATTGATTATGTAACTTGGGATAATCTCCATTTGAAAATGGAATAACATATCCATCCTTTCATGTCTGAAAATTAAAAATGAAACATAAAAATGTGACATTTAAAAAAAAAAAACTCCATTAAATCCAAAATACTCATTTATAAGGAACTGAATTAGGAGAGAAGGAAAAACACTTAAAGCCCAAATTTCCATTAAAAATCTGCTACAGGAGGCACCATGTCAGAGGCAGACATGGTTTCTCTAAGTCCAATAAGTTAGTTCTCTATTAAAACATACTGTCGGGTAAGATACAGAGCAACTGACATTTAGAGGTCATACTGGATGGAAAGTAACAGTCTTACATACTAGGTTACTAAACTAGGCAAGATGCTCTGACCCACTACAGACTAGCAGATTATCTCCCATCTCACACTCACTCCAGGGCACAGGCTCATAAAATTTTTCTCTCCGTGTCAACTTGGCAGAACATGTGTAACTGAATTCCAGAAAGCTAAAAGTACTTCTAACACTGTTTTACTATTATCCTAGTTAATAACTTTATTTTAATGTTTCTTAAAGATATCATATTAAATTATTATAAACTTCTGCCAAAATGTAAACAGCATATTCTACAACTCACCGTGGCCACCACAATATATAACGTCAGTGTGAAGTATAATGTTCTTACCTTGTTCTTCACTTCCTTCCTTACAAAGACTAGAGCTCTGGCCCAGACTTAAACTGATATCATCAGAAGTCTTAGCAGTGTCTGTATCTCCTACGAAGTTAAGAGAAACATGTGAACACATTATATTAAAAGTAAAGTCTGTACAGGGTGGTATAACAAGGAAGGATATAACTACACTAGTTTACTATATACTATACTAGTATACGATGTCTACGAGAGCAGTTTTTGCATACCACGGGTTATGATAACGGATGACGCACTGAACTAATGGGAAGCATCACGGACTATGAGACCACATCTTTATTCTCACAGCACTATAAACCAAATAATACAAAAAGCTTCATATGGTTAGCTAATAAAACTTTCTTTAAAAAGAAGCACTTTCTTAAAAGAAATGGAAATTACGTAATAACAAAACAATATACATTTCCTTCCCCAGGAAAATTATAAAAATGCCCCTAAAAAAGTATAGGGTAAAACAATTTATCTGAAATAGATGCAAGTAAAAGGTATATGTGAGATGTACAGAAAACATTTTCCCTCTTTTTTACTGTCTTATTTGTACCCAATTTAAAGGTTGCACATTAAATTATTCGGTTTTCCACAAATCTCACCAAAACCCATGAAAAGTATTGTCCTTCAAGGCAGAAAGTTTCTTATATACCACAACCTATAATTCACACAATGTAATGCAAATATTCAAAGATGTCTGTGAGATTTGGATGGTGAAAGGAGAATCCAATATAAATCAAGCAACCTTTAACATAAGATACATAACTGCATCTACAAATTAATTTCAAGAATGACCTTTCATGACATGTGAATATATAGTATTCAGTTTTCTTTATTACGTCAAAAATGCAATGGAATGTCACAGGCCACTTTCAACTTAGATAATGTCTACCTTTAATAGTTGCTGCTGTTCCAAGACGAGAGGAACCAGATCCAATCTGAAAATATGATATTAAGGAAAACTAATTAAAATGCTATGTCATTATCAATATGGCCTAGCAAGATCATCAGGCTAAACAATCATATTATCAAAACACGCTATCAGTCACTTGTATTGAAAGATACCCGCTGGGCATGCTGTCTCAGAGCCACATAACCTGTTTGCTGCGGCACATTTTGCACGTCTGCTGTAGATGTGCTAGGGCACGGAGTCCCTTTGCTTGCTCAGGACTGACGGGTCCCACAGAGCGGGATGCCTCCTCCAACACCCAGCAGTCCACGACATACAATTACTAACTTTTTTTTAATTATATCATGACATGCTCATATTATAAATAAAAGCAAAACCTGGTGTTAAGTCTATCTGAAACAAATTTAGACTTATCAGGGCATGTAAAAGGAAGGTTTGGGACAAAACATTAACATATGTTACAAAAAGCAACCTAAATCTTACTGTCAATTGTTACTGTATCAATATGTACTTTCTTGAGTTCTAGACAAAAATAAGTACTTCTTTGTAGACCACTATAACATATTTAAAAAGAATAAAACACTAAAGGATCCAAGTAAAATGACTGTTTAGCACGAACTATAAACAGAAAACTAAAACCTATTGAGCTTTCAGTGCTTATATTCAGATGATATAACACCTCCCTAAAATCTTAGCCTGCATTCATTATACTACCATAAAAATCGTATAAACAAATACCACAAATTCCACAAACACATTAAGGAAATCAAACATAACAACATGACAGTTACTAAATCCACAAGTCTTAGTAACTTTCTGTAACCTGTTTTCAAGGGATTTAAGAAGAACACAGTTAAGTAAATTTAATATTTTAGAGTAAAATTAATATTCATATAGTACTTTGTATTTTACCAAATCCCTTTTTTTTTTTTTAAATTTCATTTTTTAAGTAATCTCTACATCCAGCTGCGGCAAATTCACAACCCTAAGATCAAGAGTTATACATGCTCTCCAATCTGAGTCAGCCAGGCAGCCCCCAAATCTTTCTTTTCTTTGATTCAACTGATAGAAGTATACAATAAGAAACTTGCTCAAAATATAAGTTAATACTGATTTTGAAGGGGCATGAGAGTCTTTCTTGATCTGGATGGCAATTAAAGGGTGTATACGTATATAAAAACCCACTGTGCTGTACACTTAAGTGTATACTATGCTGTATGATAGTTTTATGTCACTGAAAAAGTCAGTAAAAACAAACATATACAAACAGGTTAGAACTAGCGCCTTTTGATGTGGCCAATAAAAAAAATGAGTTTTGCAACATTTTTTGATCACTTTATTAAGCTTGACACTCCTGATTTTTCCTAAGTTCTGCTTTCAATTAGCCATAAAAGGCACTGCAACTAAACAGAAACAAGCCAAAAAGCATTTTACTGCAAAATAAAATTTCATGCTTATCACACCCGGTAGGTAAGTTATAGAATTAATATATGCTTTTTTTCACTAGAATGATACATATAGCTTCCTAGACCAAAAAAAAAACAAAAAACAAAAAACAAGTAAGCAAACAAACAAAAAACCCATTTTATAAGCATCCCCTTCTAGAAATTTAAACCTAAAAAACAACTTTTGAATACTGGTATACTAGTCATTTGCCTGCAATCACAAAGTGTTCCCTTTTCTTTCCTTAACAAGATTCCTACTTTGTTCAGATGTTGGGTGTGTATCTTTTGATCTATGAAAAGTGGGTCCTGGTTTTGGTCAGTGAACATGTGCGAGAGTCTGCTGGGGGGCTTCAGGGAAAGATCTCTGCATGCCTGAGAAGACGACAAGCAAGCACAACTCTGCCCACACTGTTGCCTGCTTCTTACCTTTCGACAGGGTCATGACTGACACTGCAGTGCTCATCCCGCAATCTGGAGGGAAAAGCCAACCCAAGACCTAACATGACTGAACGGCTGAACAAATGGCCCACAGCCGCCTTCAGTCTTGGAGGACAAACACAGACTCTCATTTCTTTGAGTCACTTAATTAGCTGAGCTCTATTACTTGCTGACAAAGCATTCTTAATGGATACAATGGTGGTTATATTTTACTCTTCATGCTTTTCCGTATTGTTTAAATTTATCCCCATCAAATATAAAAGAGTCGGGACTATTTATGTCTGAAACAGAGGACTCAGAATACAGTACATCCAAATAGGGGAATGCATTCCCCCAAAATGTCACTGTAGAAAAACACTGAATGTCATTAACATTCATGATACATTCAACAAAGAAAATCAAGTTCCAAACAGCATGAACACTATAATCCCAACTTTTTTAAAAATGGTTTTTGATTATGACATTAGGGATGATTTTTATTTTCTTCTGTTTGCTTTCCCTCAGTAGCTATTTTTCTAAAAATGAACACATTTAGAAAAGGAAAATTTTACGGGAAAAAGGTGTTGTGCACCAACCAGAATGGTTCAGTTGTTTCTTCTCTTTGGTATGAGCCACAGGAAAGGTCAGGAAGGATTATGGGTGTCAGAGAAGAAAAATTCTTCCAACTAAATAACAATCAGGCAAGTCTTTGCCCCTCCTTCTAGCTGGAAACAATTATTCTCTCCTCTAAAATCATTAGCTCCTTTTCTGTACCATTCCTATGACAATTACTACTTTGTATCTTAGACTTACATTTCCTTGGTAACATACATCGTATTTATAACTTTGGTTACTTACAACACATCTACCCTGGCACTGTAAACTCTGTGATGGTAAGACCCCTCCCCACTCCATTCAAATAAACTGACTTGAAAGCTATTGGGCACTAAAATATATGAGAGAAGACAAGTGACAGAAGGAGAGGGAGATACAGGGTAATAAAAAACAAGAAAAAAGAAAGGGAAAGGAAATAGAATAGAAGATGGAAGGCAGAAGGGCAGAGGTGGCAAGAAGGAAAGAATGATAATGGCTAAGACATAGCCACCATGCTCAAGTTCACTACCCAGTAAAGAAGACATTACATGAGCAACTATGATAATGTATAGTGTCATATAATAAAATATGAACAAGAAGCACAGTATGCCTACTGGTAATATTACCACCAATACACAAAAAGGCTGACTCTACTTCTTCACTACAACTTCCCTAAAGGGGAACAGTAATTATGCCACCCATGTATTTTGTTATAAATGGGATAAAACTAAAACACCAAAATCCAAGTAACACAGTAACTTCCAATATTTGCCCATTTTTATTCAAGAGTTAATATTTTAAGGAAAATCAAATTGGGTATGTTACATATTTATGTCCAGACAAGATTTAATGGCACTCAGGATGGGAGTCCCTCCCTAAAAAAGTAGGGGAAGTTCCAATAGACACGATGCCATGGTAGAGCTACCAAAGATGGCTGGCTACTGCTGCACCCTTTCAACTGTCAAAAAGGAAAAAAAAAAGTTTGGCTCTCCAAAAGATTGTGGGAAAAACATACACTTAACTCCCTCGGTAATCTGACATTGCCAACATCTGTCAGTATGGACAAAGGCCAGCATTAATTAAGCATACAAAACATGCAGCCATATTTAAAGATTAAACCATTTCATTTCACAAAGAGACTGGGAAACCAAAGCCAACCAAAAGAGGATCAAGGATAGTAATACTTCTCTTTAAACTGATATGGTAAAAATTGAAACTTAAAAGGTATGGATGTCACAGCCGTTTGCAATAATGTTTCTTTTTCATTTTACTTACTTTCTGAGAGAGAGAGAGAGAAAGAGAGAAAATACACTTGGGCAGGGGGGAGGGGCAGAGGAAACGGGAGAGAGAGAATCCTGAGCTCAGGGCTCGATCTCACAACCCTGAGATCATGAACTGAGCTGAAATCACGAATCTAACACTTAACCAACTGACCCACCACCCAGGCATCCCACCGTTGTTGTTGTTTTTTAACTCTAACATTTCCCATTGGCTTGTTACAGAAAGAAGACAAATTTAAGGACATATCTGTTCTACACTACATTTAATCAAAACTAAAACTGTGACCAAAAATTCATGCACTTTAAGTTTAAATCATGAAACACAATTCAAACAGAGGCAAAACTATCAAAATATACTAGGAGACAAAACCCTAGTCAAGATTTTGATTCACAGAATATGGTGTTTTCCCCAATATTCTTCCGAAGCAGTGTAGGGCTAAACTAGGTGGAACAGTAATACTGTGGGACAGTCGGGATAACTAAGTCTGCTACTTCATCATTTGTTAAACGAAGAGCCAGGTCAGCTTCTATTATCTGTATAGATAAAGATAATTAGCACCTGTTCACCGAAAGTCAACTATGCACAAGGCGGTCTATTGGACCAAGGAGGAAGAAGGAGAACCAACGCGGTGGGGGATTACAGGCTGCCACACGTGATCACACACCAAAGAGCGAAGTGCTAGTAAGTGCTCCCTCTGCAGGAGAAAGAGGCAATAGCACAAGGCCTCTGAAAATCATAGAAACGGGATGGTTTTAACAAAAGTTTGAGTTAGGAGGAAGAGAGATCTGAACCCACAAGCAGTGTGGAACAGTAGAGAGACTGCACTGAACATCAAGAAGTGAGGTCCACACCCTGATAAAAATCTTCTACATACTGAAAGGGCTGACGGAAGAACCCACTACAACCTGTGGTTAGCTAACGTTGGACTATGACAAGACCTCGAAGGTGCTCGCTAGGTCTCCTCTCTTGTGCTTCTCCAGCATCACTCCAGCCACCCACCAGGCCCATCTGCTGAGAAGGCAAGCAGGCGTAAGTGGGACCTGGACTGGTGTGGAAGATGTTCAGGCGGGGGACAGAAATGCAGCCGTGAAGGCCCAGCTGGGGTTAGAATGACAGCACGGCTGGTGTCAGCCAAGTTGTGAGAGCACATTTTCAGAGTTACTATTTTAAGTTAAATGTTACAGAACAGAAAGACATTAAAATTGGCAAAAGCAGATCTGTATTCTACATCTAGCTCTAACACCAACACCTTGAGCAACAATTCTGAACATTTTATTAAGTATAATTAACATACGTTAAATTAGTTTCAGGTGTACAACACATTGCCTCAACAATGCTATACATTACTTGGTGCCCACCACAATAAGCGTAGATTTTGAAGAAATTACTTTTTTTTTTTTTTTTTGCCATGTTTAAGCTAGGAATAACCCCAGACACCTATCTCCCTCCAATACCAAAAATGTGAAGGTAAATAAGAGTGCAAGCAAGGGTCTAATTTTCCTAAAGGCATTCACCACAACTGTCATGATCAAAACTACCCTAGGCAATGAGCACGAGGCGCATGCTCAGCAAAAATGTACTTAAATGTAAAAATTTAGTTAAAAATAAGAATACCAATGATGATATTATTAATAAACAATTAAAAACTTAAAATCAGCTTAAAAACTTAAACTTAATTAAAGACAATTAAAAACTTGAAATCAGCACAATATACCCAAACACCAACTGACTATTACATATAGAATTACTTAAGACCACCATCAGGAGAAGGGAAAAATACAAAATAAAATCACAGGTTCCTACCTGGTTGCTTGGATCTAGGCCAGCATAAGAATTTCTTGAACTGCAACCAACTGGAGGTGTGGCCTCTCGAATGAACTCAGACATTTCAATCCCTCCACCAGGATCACTGTGCGAAAAAATGAGAAAAAGAGAGTAACTGTCATTATTCTGCCACCAATGGTTTTTGTTTATTATTTTTTTAAGTTATTATACCTTTTTCTATAAAACTGAAAGGCTCTAATTTCTAACAGAGCAAACAGGAATTTTAAAAAGATCATTCTTCATTTGTAAGTCTTATAATCTGAACTATTTTATAACCACATCACTACTTGAAAATATTTAAAACTCTCTCCCAAACGGTCTACACCTAATCTGACATTAGTAACTCACCTTAATTACAATTATAGATGCTAAATACAGCACATATTTTATGACATGTGCCATAAAGCCATTCTAGCAAAGACCTGATTTGCCTTTTGTTTACCAAGAGCACAGAGCGACTGGCCGCGGGAACCACAGAAAGCAATCAGATCTCACACCGCCTCTCTCCAGGAGCCACAGTCTGGCTGAGCTGCATGACACTATGAGGAACATGCAACAGTCCACCTTGTCAAGCTAACGCTGTCTGTATTTTTTATGTTAACAGCATTTAATTAGGGATACTAACTTGTTTTACAGAAGGAGAAAGCTAAGATTTCAGATTTGTATTGAGTTAGAAGGCTTAAGTTTAAAAAAAATAAAATGATGTAGTAAAACAGGTATTAGAAAGACAAGAGAGAAGTACTAAGTTCAAAGAATATGTTGAGTACTTAAAGTCTACACAGAGTACTTAAAAATAAGAGGATCTAAAATTAGGGGAAAAGATCAAACCAAATTTCAAAAAACTTAGAAAGTTATAATTATAAGATTCCTCAGAAACATAACTTTTAGAATAATGCAGTCCTAAAAGCTACCATAATCCCATTTTTTTACCCCAAAATTTTTACTCATTCTACCTGATACATACAGAGGAAATATGTGATAAACTTTTAAGTTACTGTTATCAAGGATAAACGTTCCAGTATACACACTAGCATTATAGCAGATATAAACTATCTTGCCATCCAGCATCCAGTTCAATCATCTGGTTAACAAGACCACCAAAAAGCAACCCAAAATTCTTCTGTTGAGCCACCTCATCCCAAACTCGCATATGGTTTTGGGTAACATTGACCATACACTCAGGTCTAGGGGTGAGCGCTACTGGCTAAAGCCAATCAGCATGTTCCATTCTTCTGGTCATAGAACTTAGTCCTAGAACAGGCCCAAGACCTAACTCAGGTGAATATGAATCAGGCCAGGAGTGTGCTACTGTTAAGAGAGGTTATTTCTCTACATCTGCTAGTCTTAATGCTAGTCTTACTGCCGAGAAGTCTTAATGCTGAGAAGATTTAAGGCCTGGCGCTGCTGCAGCCATTTTACACTAGTATGGGGGATGCTGTCTAAGCAGTCCACGGGAGAAAATGGAGACCAGCCTGCTAAAGGAAGCCGGATCGTGAAATGACTGACACTGCATCTTCCCAATTCGAAGACATCCCTCACATACAGACTTTTCAGTAGTGTGTGCCATAAATTCCCATACGCCTATTTCAATGAGGTAATCTGACAGCTGCAATCAAAAAATACAGGCAAAATAGAATTTGCTTACAAGTATGCCTTCCATTTATAAGTATTTATCACTATAGCTATTCTAGTGACTTTTTAGTATTAATGGTCTCGTAACTATCATGTCCCTGTTTACTTAATGGGTTCCCAATTCTAGGCCACTAACTGCAGTTAGTTACCTCATACTCAGTAAAGAAAATCAGCTTTCTAACTTGCTATCCACTTATACAAATAAAATATACTGGAACTCAGTTACAAATCTCATAGCAATTCAGCATGCAAATGTCCGTGTGTGAGAGAGGTGAAACATGCTCGAGTTTCTTAGCTGTTTGGTGTTAACTCATACAGGACACGTGGGCCAGAATGAAAAATCTTTTTTCTAATTTGGCAAAATCTTCAGTGTGTATGTAGAGACAGCTATCACCACACTGAATGAGTGGTGTGTACTAACCAGCAACATGACCCTTCTCTCCCCCGTTCTCCAGAATGCATTCCCTAAATCAGATTCCCAAAAATCAGAAGACGGAGAGTAAGGCAAAGATTAAAGAATATAATATTCAACCCCAGAGAAAGGATAGTGAGCCTCACCTTATATACATCAACTTTATTGGTATATGATTCACATATCACCCAATTTATCCATTTAAACTTTGCAAATCAATAGTTTTTAATATATTCATAAAGTCATGCAACCATCACCATAGTTCATTTTAGAACATTTTTATCACCTCACTAACAAATCCCTTTAGCTATTACCCCCCTTCCCTTCCCATCCACCCCCCAGCCTTAAGTAGCCAGAAATCTGTTTTCTGTCTTTATATATTTGCCTATTTTGCATGTTTCATAGAAATGGAATCATAATATGTATGTTCTTTGTGACTGGCTTCCTTCACTTAGCCTCAAGTTTTCAAGGTTAATCCGTGTTGTAGCAACTATGAGTACTTCATATTTTTTATGGCCAAATAATCCTGCACTGTACGGATAGAACACATTTTGTCAACTCATTCGTCAGCTGATGGACAGTATTGCCTACTTAAAGACATCACTTCTGATAGCAAGTACAAATGATTACAATCATTATATTATAAGATTATTATAAATAATAAATAAAATATAATAATAAATAAAAGCAAATATTTACTAAGTACTTAATACATTCCAGTCATAGGGGCATGTGCTTTATTTGCATTTTCTCATGAAATCTCCTCCTAAAACCTAAGATATAAATACTTCTCCTCATTTTAGAGATGAAAAAACTGAAAACCAAAAAGTGTAAAAATCTACGGTCTCACATTGGTATATGGAGTTCAGGTGGGAAGGGAGGACACAAATAATATTTACACAGTACTCTACAATCTGTTATTTGTTTTATCTCCTACACACAGCTGAATGTAGGTACTTACAGCCAATGAGAACTGAGACAAGACTTGAACACCTTGTCTGTACAGCTCTAAAGTCCACTCTAAAACACCAATACTTGTCTTTTAAAAAGAAAATAAGCATTAAAGTTTTCTTTCCATTTCAAAACCAAAAATAAACACCATTGTCTAAAACAGGGTTTTTTAACCTCAGCACCGTTGACATTTTGGGCCACTTCATTCCTGATTGTGGGGGACCATCTCGTGCACTGCAGGATGGTTAGCATTATCCCTGACCGCTACTCGCTAAATGTCAGCAGCACTTCCCTCTGGTTGTGATAAACAAAAATGTCTCCAAGTATTGCCAAATATCTCTTTGTGGGGAAAATCACCCCCAGCTGAGAAACAATGATACAGAACTAGTGCCCAGGGGCCAACACTGCGTGGGCAGGAGGTATTAAAGGGAGTAGAAAAAGGAGGAATGAAAAAATGGATAGCTCCTTTTGTAACGAAATAATCCTCTAGCAAAATTACCATACCTCTCTTCTCTACAAATTCAAAAGTAGAACTTTAGCCAGCAGTCACTGTCCTAAATATAGCTAAACACACAAAATGGCTGAGTTAGAGTTTCTTTATTAGCAAGACTTGCAGATTTTTGGCAATGGCAATTTCAGCACATACCTGGAAAGTATAGTAGTTTACAATTCTCACAGAAGCAAAGTGGTCTACTGCAGTAAGCAATACACCAAATTCAGGGAATCTCTACCTTTATGCCTTAATTTCCCCATCTGTTAAAAAAAAAAAATACCAGGTACACGGAGAGGCAGAAAAGCAGAAGGGGTCTAATCTGAATTATAAAGGAGATTTCACAAACCTGATTTTTTGGTTATTAGTATCATTAACTGCTCAGGCTTTAATGAGAAACTTCACAGCACCATTACAGTACTAAATTTGCAAATCTAATGTAGATCATAATGATGTTCATAAAAGTATGAATAGGTAAAAACAAAGTCCTTAAACAAATCTTCAAAAGATTTTCCCTAAAATTTACCCACATATAGTTTAAATGGGTCCTTACTTTACAGTATTTCAAGCACTACAGTCATGAGAAACAGAAAATATGGTCTCCAAAATATTTGTATTCAAATCCTAAAATCCAGTGTGCTAATTTCCTCTCCTGAAACATTAAAAAAGTAATACAAATATTAATGACTTTCATTCTTTCTCCAATAAAGATTAAATAAGGATTTTTGAACTGCTGTACCAGAGCCAACAACCGTATGGCTCAAGGAGTCCTCCTGCGTTCATTCACTCATGCAACAAACTGACAACTATACTGTACCAAGCACAGTGATATGCTCTGGAAATGAAATTATTTTCCTGTCCATTTCTTCTCCGCAGAACGGGATGTGAGTCCAAGTGGGAGGGTGGGGGAAAACAGATATCAAGAACAAAAATCTACAAAAAAGATTTAAGGGTGACTTCAAAACACCTGAAGATTAGAAAAACACAAGGATATAAGCCAAAACTATTTTACTTTAACCACGGGCTAGAAGTCATAGCCTATGAAAGTTAAACTAGTATAAGGACTAGAAAGGAAGAAATAAAACTGTCGTCACTTATAGAAAATCAAGAAATACCGATAAAGTTGCAACATTAATAGGGGAGTTTAGTGAGGCTGCTGGATAAAAAGGAAACTGTTATATTTAAAGGAGAAAAAAAAAACCAGAAAGGGCAATTATGAAACATTTCTGTAATGAAAACACTATAAAATAATTTGGCAAATTTAACAAAAGCTATGCAAGTCTTTTAATGAAGAATTGATATATCTTTACTGAAAGCTATTAAATAAGGCTAAATAAATGGAGAGATTCAATATTGTAAAGCTATTAATTCCCAGCAGAGGAATCTACATATTCAATGTAATGTCTATAAAAATCCTAAGTTCTTAAAGACTTTGCCCAACAGGCTCTAAATTCTGTATCAAAGAACAAAGAGCCAAGAATAATAGTCACTCCTGAAAAAGAAAAAAGTAGGAGGTCTGCCCCGTCAGACATCAAAAGTCATGTCATGAAGCTACAATAACTGGGACAGTGTGGTAATGACAGAGGCACAAACAACCAGATCAACAGAACAGAAAAGAGAGTCCATAAACACACCTACCATATATGGAAATTTAGCTTATGACAGAGTGAGTACTACAGATCACCAAGGAAAAGACAGTCTCTTTAACAAACACTGACTAAACCAGTTACTCATAAAGAAACAAGAGTCCAATCCCTACCTGACACTACAAATTAATTTGAACTGAAATCCAAACACAAAAGAAATATGACTTTTAAAAGAAGATATAAGAGAATATATCTCTTAACTTTGTGTAGGAAATAACTGCTTAAATAAGACACAAAAAATGCTAATTATGAAAAAATGGCAAATCTTGAATTTTTAGAACATATGCTAATCATAAATCCCCTGAAGGAAAGCAAAATGGCAAGCCACAAACTGAGAGAAAATGTCCATAATGCATATAACCGATAAAGGAGTAGTATCATGAATTTACTTTTTAAATTCCTATTATTCAACAAGAAAAACACAAGTCCAAAGAAAAAGGAAACAAGACATGAACGGGCCTTGGAAAGAACAGAAAAACTAAATGGACCAAGCATGTATGATAAGATGCCCAACCTCATTAGTAATCAGAAAGTTTAATTGAAAGTCCCAATGAGGCACATTTAACACTTATTTGAATGGCAAAGTTTTAAGGCTTATCAAAATCAAATACTGATGAAGATAAGGAACAACAAGAACTTTCCAATACTAATGGTGTGAGTATAAAGTACCAAACAGGCTGGAATTATCTAATAAAACTGAACATGAAAATACCCCATGAATCAGTTTATATTCACTAGATATCTTGTGTACCAAGAAACACATACAATAATGTGTCTTCAGAACACATGGATAAATAAAATGGATAAGTAAATTTTAGTCTATTCCCACAGTAGTAGACTGTGCAACAGTAAATACGAATAAATGAAAGCTATAAGCATCAACATAAATAAGCCAATAAAATACAATTTTTGGACAAAAAAACCCCTCACAGAGGAATACATATAGTATTATCCTCTTTAGGATATCCTAAGGCAGATTAAAACTAATATGTTTAGTAATATGTACAAAGACTGGATAAGAAAGAAAAGCAAGAGAATTATTAACATAAAATTCAAGATAATGATCATTCTTGAAGGAAAAAGAAAACAATGAAATGGGAAAGAGGTATGTAAAGGCTTGTACGGTATTGGTATAATAACCTACTTCTTAAGTTTCGTGGTGGGTAATCAAATAGTCACTTTATTATTATTCTCTAAATTATACTGAATGATATGATTGATAAGCTATTTAGGAATATATACATTTCACAATAAAAATTTTTTAAATTTAAATTTTAAACTAAGAGAAAATGGAAGGACAATTCAGTAATGAAAGGAAAAGAATTAAAAACACAGGGACGCCTGGGTGGCTCAGCTGGTTAAGTGTCTGCCTTTGGCTCAGGTCATGATCTCAGGATCCTGGGATCGAGCTCCATGTCCTTGGGCTCTGTGGTCAGCGAGGAGTCTGCTTGAGGATTCTCTCTCCCTTGCCCTCTGCCCCACCCCCCCTTAAAAGAAAAGGAATGGTTCTAAATGCTTTATATGTATTATCTCTCATCAATTCTTTGTATCCTATATCATAAGATATAGTATTTTGGGGGAAGCCTGGGTGGCTGAGTTGGTTAGATGACCACCTTCAGCTCAGGTCATGATTCCGGAGTCCCGGGATCGAGTGTCGCATCGGGCTCCCAGCTCCACTGGGAGTCTGCTTCTCCCTCTGACCTTCTCCTTGTTCATGTTCTCTCACTGTCTCTCAAATAAATAAATAAATAAAATCTTAAAATATATATATATATAGTATTTTTATTTATATATTTTATATTTATTTATTTATATGTATTATACAGATTTATATTTATTTTATATATACTTCTAATTTTATTTATTCATTTATTTATAGAATCATTTTATTTATTTGCCTCATCATTCAGGTGAGAAAGCCAAGGCATAAAAAGCTTAAGTAACTCCCCCCAAGGTTATACAGTCAGGAAGTGATTCAAGCCCTAGCAGATTAAGTGCAGAGTGTACATTCTGTCTGTTTACCCATAACACAAGGGCATGCATTTCCTAATAAAAATAAGATAGACTTAAGAAATACATAGAACCCATAGAAAATACATGAAATTTTATGAGACAGGTAAAAAAAATGGATATATACACCATGCCCCTGATGAGACTTCATATTTTAAAGGTTGAGTTTTCTCCATACTGAATACACTTATCAAGTCTAATGGAATTTTCTGGAGGATGAGCAAAGGGGCATCTCACAAAAAACTATGTACAGTTGACCCTTGAACAACACAGGTTTGAAATACGCAGGTCCACTCATATGTGGATTTTCTACATTTTACAGTACTGTAAATGTATTATCTCTTCCTTATGATTTTCTTAAAAACAATGTCTTTTCTCTAGCTTACTTTATTATAAGAATACAGTATATACATAATACATATGACATACAAAATATGTTACTTGACTGTTTATGTTTCCAATAAGGCTTCTAGTCAACAGTAGACTATTAGTAGTTAATTGGGGGGAGGGGAGTCAAAAGTTATACATGGAGGGACGCCTGGGTGGCTCAGTTGGTTAAGCAGCTGCCTTCGGCTCAGGTCATGATCCCAGCGTCCTGGGATCGAGTCCCACATCGGGCTCCTTGCTCCGCGGGGAGCCTGCTTCTCCCTCTGCCTCTGCCTACCACTCTGTCTGCCTGTGCTTGCTTGCTCTCTCTCTAACAAATAAATAAATTTAAAAAAAAAAAAAAAAAAGTTATACATGGATTTTTTTTATTTAATTTTATTTATTTATTTGAGAGAGCGTGAGAGTGAGAGAACACAAGAGGAGCAGCAGCAGAGGGAGGGGGAGAAGCAGGATCCCTGCTCAGCGGGGCTTGATCCCAGGACCCTGGGATCACCTGAGCCAAAGGTAGATGCTTAACCGACTGAGCCACCCAGGGGCCCCCACACATGGATTTCTGACTACACAGGGGAAGGTGTTTGGTGCCCCTAACCCCCTCATTGTTCAGGGGTCAGCTATTTACGCATGAGAAGAACCAAGATAACACTCAAACAGAAAAATACTGAAAAGGGATTCACAATGCTAAATAATAAGCATATTAGTAGGCCATAAAAACAGTACAAAATAAAAAACAAAACAGAACAAAACAAACAGCAGTATGGTATAAACAAAAGAGAAAGAGATCAATGGGTCAGAAAACAAAGCCCAGAAATTGATATAAATATATATGCGTATGCTACATGAAAAGGAAAGTATTTAAAATTACTGGGGGAAAATGCATTATTCACTCAATAGTGTTGGGACTAACCTAAACAAACAAACAAAAAAAGAATGTTTTCAGCTTGACTACAATTTAAGATGAAAAATTATAAAAATGCTGAAAGCAGACACAGGCAAACATTTATATAATATGGGGGAAGAAAAAAATCTCACACAACTTGGTATCAAAGGCAGAACTAATAAACATTCACAGAATAGACTGCACAAAAATAAACTGTGGCACATAAATAAATAAAATGCTATAAAATATTTGACACAAAATATAAAGAATTAAAATCCTTCATAAATACCTTCTCCAAATCAACAGCAAAAATCACCAACAGAAAAACAAACAATTCACAAAATAAATATGTAACAATAATAACACAAGAAAAATACATCCATTTTAACTAGTAATCCAAAAACTTAAAAATTAAACAGTGAGCTATCTACCACAGTTTTGTCTAAATACCAAATACTCAATGTTGTCAATGTGCAGAAAAAGCAGCCCTCAAATTGCTGACAGTGGTAATTAAAAGGTTAATCTTTGGAATGTGGTGATATATACTGAAAAACTTAAAAATGGGTATAGCTTTCTAGTATTTTACCTCTGCCAAATTATAATTAAAATTTTAATCATTAAAAATGAAAACATCCCAGGGGCACCTGGCTGGCTTAGTTGGTGGACTGTGCAATTCTTGATCTTGGGGTTGTGAATTCGAGTCCCACCATTAAATAAAATATTTATTATTTTTAAGATTTTATTTACGTGTCAGAGACAGAGAGAGCGAGCGAGCAAGTGACAGGCAGAGGGAGAAGCAGACTCCCCGCTGAGCAAGGAGCCCAATGTAGGGCTGGATCCCAGGACCCTGGGATCATGACCTGAGCTGAAGGCAGACGCTTAAGCAACAGAGCCACCCAGGCATCCCAAAAATAAAATCTTTAAAAAAAAAATTTTAACATCACAGTGATCTAACATACAAATTTAAATTTGAAAAATAAAGTAACTAATACCAAAACAGTTAAATTTGATATACCTACAAAATGGAATACTGTACAGTTATTAAAAATAGAAAAAAAATAGTATGTAGAAAAAATGCTTTCACTACTTCAAGTATTTTCTGAGTACCTATCAGTGACTCTGCTTTAGAACCTGGGAATAAAATAGTTCACAGGAAAAACAAGGCCCCTGCCTTCAAGAAACGTACAATGCAAACAAATGATTAAGTAAGACAATTTTAAGTAGTGATTAATGTTATGAACATTATGAAATAATGTTATGAATATTTACTAATGAACAAACAGTGTAATCATGTTATGGGTGGAGAAAAGTGTAACTGAAAAGGGATAAACTCATGTACTGGAAAACAGAAACATTACCTACCTTAAAAGAGTACCCACTTTTCATATTATACTGAGTGGAAACATCTCAGAGCGGTTAAAAACATGGACTCCAGATCAGAGTCCCTGGAATATTTCCTCTTTCTCACTCTAGTTTCCTCATCTATAAATCAGGAATAACTATAGCGTCTATCTCACAGAACTGTTTTAAGGACGATTACACACAACAAGTGTTCATAGGGTAACTGTTTTTTGAAGACTTATTATTAGTGGTACCTATCATTTCTATGAAATCATAATAAACTTCTTTCTATGAATGAAATAAATCTTTTGGTCAACAAGAGAAAGGGGATGAGGTCGAGGCAATGACAAGAAATGTGACTGGGAGCCACAGGAGGAATATTCGTCTGGGAGGGGAAAGAAAACCTCTAGGAGGAGGTAACATCTACACAAACTTGAATCCTAAGAGGTCAGTTATACAAAGATGGAGGGAAGGAACAGCGAAGTTTCTAAGGTGAGAATATATAACTGAGAAGTATTTACAATAAATAGATTAAGTGAAAAATGCAGATTAAAAATGTCAAATAAAATATTATCACAATTTGCTTAAGATATATACACATTTTACTTATACATATAAATAAAATATAAATGCTAAGATTTATAAGCCATGCTTTAAAATTATTTCTTCACACTGTTTTTCACTGGTTTTGGTCTTAGTGGGAGTAAATATTTTACAATTATAACTTTTATTGGTCTAGCATGTTATTTAGTAACAAAGCCAGGACAGTTACTTAATCCCTCAGATATGCCTGTGAGCTTTGGTGGAGTCTAATGTGATCATCTGTACCCGTCCTGTTACCTCTTGTGGCAAGATCTGTAACTGCCTTAAACCCACCTATCAAAACCGAGGCACAACACAAGAATCCCATCATTGTAACAAGCGTGACCCACATCCTTACAAACTGAGTGCCATGGGTTTCCTTACCTCGGTCCGTTGCTGTCTTTTCTTCTGGTTGAACAGTTGCCTTGCTCAGCCTTGGCTCGCTGATCTGGAAACTCATGCGCGTTCCTCTCTACGACTTCTCCGGCATCCAGGGCTCTGTGGAGTCGGTAGTTGACCATCTTCAGAACAATGAAAACAGCGGCTATCACAGGACAGTAAACTGCTACGATAATCACGGAAGAAGGAAGAGCCTTGGAGAGAAAGAAAATAAAGATAGGCACTGAAAAATATTTTATATTTTATTCAATTAGAGAAATCCGTAACTAAAATGATACACACACATATTCACACGCAAAACAGCAATGATGTTACTTGTGCTAAGTTATAAAAGTGTAAGATAGCACTTACTCTAAGACAGTAAGACAGCCCAAGATAGTAGCCACGAGCTACACGCAGCGATTGAGCATCAGAGATATGGTTAGTGTGAACTGAGATGTGCTCTAAGAATAAAATAACACTGGATTTTGGAGATTCGGTATGCGAAAAAAGAGTGTAAAATATCTCGATTTTATATTGATTACATGTCAAAATAATGTTTAGATTATACTGGATTAAGTAAAGTACACTACTAAACTTATTCTCATCTGTTTCTTTTTACTTATTTTTAATGTGGCTACCAGAAAATTTTAAATTACATATGTGGCTTGCACGAGTTACGTTTCCACTGGAGAGCACAGTATAAAGTCCATGCCTAAAACCTTATGATACAACTGGAGAGTCAGGTATCACATTACATAATACATGAGTAAGACAGGATTGTGGTCCAAATATATATAAGCCCCGTTTATATGCTCTCTGGAACTCTCTTCAGGGTATAAACATTCTTTGGGTTCTAGAAAGTTGTTCTAGTTAAAATGTTAGAAGAATAACCTTTGAACTATGACTGAAAATGCAGATAAGACATGGGAGACATGCAAAACCCAAATACGTCTTCTTTTAAAATACTTGAAAATTGTAGCCTGACAAATAAAAAAAAAAGAATACAGAACAAATCAAGCAAAAACAAACAGATCAACTGAAAAAAACACAGAAGCTTCCTGGGCATGAGGACTGCAGACCCATCATACCTGAGGATCTACTGATATGGACCTGGGTCCAGGGGTGACAAGCACGGCGACAACCCCATTTGGAAAGCATGGCCTCAGGGCCACCACTAGCAGAGACTATAAAACTAGACACTTTATGCCCATTTTCATAAGATACAAATCACTCCCAGTGTTTGTAGCTCTAAATTTCATAAGATTTAACCCCAGTCATCTGAGAACATGGCTCCAAATTTGCTTGGAAAGGTTACTTCGAATTGCTTGAGATGATAAAACTAAAAAGGCCCTCGTGAAACAAGTTGGTTCAGAATACAAACATGATAAAAGATTAAAAAAAAAAAAAAAGTTATTTGGTAGGGAGAGAGAAGGAAAAAAAGTGGGTTGGAATTGGGAGGGGAAAAACAAAAGTAAATAAAGCCCACAGTTTGCTACTTTTGAGTTGCATATGGGCATAATAGGTATATATTTGGTAGTTTTAAAACTTGGATTAAGGAAACCTTCATGTTAAAAAATTAAACCTGTGGGGGTGCCTGGGTGGCTCAGTGGGTTGATCCTCTGCCTTTGGCTCGGGTCATGATCTCAGGGTCCTGGGATCCAGCGCCGCATCAGGCTCTCTGCTCAGTGGGGAGCCTGCTTCCCCCATTCTCTCTACCTACTTGTGATCTCTCTGTCAAATGAATAAAAATCTTCAAAAATTCAATTAATTGATTAAACCTGTGAATTCAATTTAAATGTCATTGAATGACTGACTTAGGTTTATGACTTTAAAATCCAAAATGTATTTAAAATTTTAGAAAATCCATAAATATCAAGTTTAGAGAAGTTTAGTACTTGGAAAGATTTATTAGATAATCTAAGTATTTAAAAATGAATACTAAATTTATAAGTATAATTTAAATTAAAGAGATCCTAAGTGTAATTTAAAGGGATCTTAAGCTAAATTTAAAAAAAAAAACCAAACCTCTAAAACAGAATTGTTAAGAATGTATTCAATATGAGTTTGAAACTGTTTTAACTTGTAACTTTAAAATAAATCTAATTTTTTGTAAAAAAAAAAAAAAAAAAAAGCATCCTGAATAAGAAAACACACACACACACACACACAGAGACAAAAATTCCAAAGTAAACACACAAACACATACAGACACATATACTGCTTAGAGTATTTACAAAAGTTCTGCATGATGCCAGTTTCTATACAACATGTTCATGTAAGAATTAGAATTCTTGGCAATCATTTAGCTCAACACCTTCATTTTCAGACAGAAAATTGAGACTTACTAACTTTGAATGACTTAGCCAAGACTACCCATCTTTTGATTTTGTTTTTGTTTTTAAAGATTTTATTTATTTATTTGATAGACAGAGATCACAAGTAAGCAGAGAGGCAGGCAGAGAGAGGGAGGAGGAAGCAGGCTCCCCGCCAAGCAGAGGGCCTGATGCGGGGCTTGATCCCAGAACCCTGGGATCATGACCTGAGCAGAAGGCAGAAGCTTTAACCCACTGAGTCACCCAGGCACCCCAAGATTACCCATCCTAATGACAAAATTAACCAATATTTCTCATGCCTAAGTCACTGCATGTTTTACTACACACTGATACCAATTCCATTCTCAAATGTAAATTGTCAATGAAAAATAAGTCAGAGTTCCATCATTATTCACCATAGTCCCTATTAAGATAAAAATTATTGATTATATTAATTAAGCAGAGTGGTAGACAAATTCCATGGAAATGTTAATGGCCCCTCCAAATGGGAAAAGAGGAAGAGACTACTTAGTATTTGAATGGTCTATCATATCTGCATGTAGAGAGCCAAAGATTATGAATGCCTAAAACAGATCGAAATAAACTCTTTCTCTCCCTACTATTCTATTGCTACCAGTAGTAGATTATTGAATGCCAGAAAACATACTAAATGTACAGGATCTATATAGTAAGTACAGAATTTCTTCTCTTAAAACACTGAACAGTGAAAAGACTGAAAGCTAAATAAAATTCAATTGACTATTTCATACCAGAAACCGCTATCAGATGATGAACACTTGTATTTTCTACTCAAACTACAGAGGTTATCCATTTATTTTATACCCTATGGTTTAAATGCAGAAGCCCTGTCAATGGTTACTCTGGAGGTTTCTAGGTGACAGAGGACAGCTGTGCTCTAAGTTTCACTTTTCCCAGGAGGGATAAAATGCACAGACACACACAGGGCTATTGTGTGATTTTATTCAAATTTGTTCTCTACTTACATTACTCTACTGCATAGCACAGCTGAAAATATTAGTATGATCAAAATGTATCACAAAACTTCCCTATAACTACCTTACTAATACACAAGAAAATTTCAAATGATATCTGCCTTTACAAAATTTCTGTGGTTCCCCTAAAATCAAAACCAAACAACTAAAGACCAATTAGGACACCTATCCTTCAGTTTTATGACTATATACCAAAAGTGCAAACCAAGTAGTATTTACTATTTGCTTTTATATTTTATTAAATTAGGTATATTGATACTGTGTTTTCAAAGGAGGATTTTCAAAAAAATTCATAATTTTATTTATCAACAAGCATCATCTCATTGGAAAACAGGTTCTTTTTCTTGGCAGGTACCTTTTTATATAACATCTAAATATTTTAAGCGTGTCTTTTTTTTTTTTAGTTTTTAGTTTTAAGTAGGCTCTACACCCAACATGGGGCTTGAACTTACCACCATGCGATCGAGAGTCATATGCTCTATTAACCGAGCCAGCCAGATGGCCCTGGCAGGTACTTATTGACTTACTATGTTGCATAACAAACAATACTTTACAAAGTACTAATTTCCAAAGGTCATGTTTCATCCTAGTTATAATATTTTACCACAGATGTTATCTTCAAGTTAATGCTGATGACCAAGCACATTAACTGCTCTCTGATAATAAAAGTTGATCTATTTTATCTTCTCTTCAAGGTCTATCTACAGGTACAAATTGCTTATATGGAAAGGTTGATTTTACTTCTTCCCTAGGATACCACAAACAGTGGATGGCAACAAACGAAGATGGGGTAGCAGGTGGTATAATACTGATGTTGGACAAACAAGGCCCTCCCTGAATATCCAGAAAGGTCACAGCACTGGCAAGCTCACGATAAAGACCGGCAGTCATCACAGACTTCAAGGGCTCTTCTACATCTTAAATATCTATGCATCTTATATACCTTATGTATCAAAAAGTATATCATATGTATCAAAAGTGACTAACCTCTTAATATGGGGATCTGCTTATTTATGTAGTCACACTCAAGTATTCATCCCAGTTCAGTCAGAAATCAGTGGTCTATAATTTAAAGGTTATCACAATGGCAAACTATCACCCACAACTGAGATCAAGACTGTGAAAAAAAATTTAACATATCTCCTAAAATAGCTATTATTAATGTAAAACACTTTATATGTTTATTTTCTTTTTTCCACTGTTGAAACTACCTTATTATTTAAGGCAACATCTACCAACTTTTGGCATCACAGCCTTAATGGGTATTCAAGCAAACACGTGAACTCCACATGTATTTTACATAAGATTCAACACATCTTAATTTCTTAAACTGACAGATGGATTAGAGACTTTAACCTAAAGAGCAAAACTTTCAAAATTTTAGAAGAATATCTTAATGACCTTTAGGATATTTCTTTTTTTTTTTTTTAATTTTTTATTTGACAGAGAGAGAAATCACAAGTAGGCAGAGAGGCAGGCAGATAGGAAGGGAGAAGCAGGCTCCCTGCTGAGCAGAGAGCCCAATTTGGGGTATCGATCCCAGGACTCTGGGATCATGACCTGAGCCGAAGGCAGAGGCTTAACCCACTGAGCCACCCAGGTGCCCCCCTTTAGGATATTTCTTAAGCATGATTCTCAAACCACACACTGTAAAGGAATGATAAATTAAAATTAAGAACTTCTGTTCAAGAGACAATCTAAGCTGAGTGAAAAGACAAGCTACAAACTAGAAGACCCATTAAAACATGTATTATATAGATATATGTACGTATATATTTATATACATATATACGTATAGATGCAATACATAAAGAATAAATATGTATAAATAATTTTTGAAATCAGTAACAAAGAGGCAAACAAACCAATGAAAACAAAGGACAATTAAAGGGCCTGACACAGAAAAACAGATATAAATAGCCAATAAAACAACATGTGAAAACATGTTCAGCTTTATCAGTAAAAAAAACAAAATAGCGGGGCACCTGGGTGGCTCAGCGGGTTAAAGCCTCTGCCTTCGGCTCAGGTCATGATCTCAGGGTCCTGAGATCAAGCCCCGAATCGGGCTCTCTGCTCAACAGGGAGCCTGCTTCCCTTCCTCACTCTCTGCCTGCCTCTCTGCCTACTTGTGATCTCTGTCTGTCCAATAAATAAAATCTTAAAAAAAAAAAAAAAGAATCTAAAGCCACAGTATAGGGGCACCTGGCTCAGTCAGTAGAGAACGTGACTCTTGATCTCAGGGTTGTGAGTTCAAGCCCCCATGTTCAGAGTAGAGCCTACTTGAAAAAAAGTAAAAGAAAACCACAATATATCATTTAATACCCATCCATATTTAAAAAAAAAAAACAACTAATCTAAATATGGAGAACTAGAATTCTTATTAAGTACTGGTAGAAATACAAATTGATAGTTATATCACCCAAGATCTAGCTAGATAAAATTGATAAAAACTCTTGTATATGCAACACTATAGTAAGACTTTCGTACAAAAAATGGAGAAAAAACTTAATTGAAAATGGAAAGGAAAATGGAAAACTGTAGACTAGTTGCCAGTGGAGTATGACAGTGAAAACTGCAGCCAAATACAGCCACATTAACTGTACAAACACAGTATGTATTATATTCCAAATATAAACTTATGCTTTACTGTATTTCTTGATTTTTTTTGGTAATGAGTATGTATTTCTTTTATAATTAGAAGAAAAGAGCTAAAATTTTAATAGTGACAAATGGGTTTTCATATTAGCTTTCATCTTTCACAGAGACATGATCTATATTCATCTCAATAATGGATGACTTAGCAATAGATCAAGTTCCAATCAAGGCAGTTTCTCACCCTTACTCCTTATTTGCAAAAAGTTAAAAAATATCTCAGTTCTCAATTATACATCCCTAAGGACGGCAGCAAATATTAATGGCTGTTAGATAGGTCTAGATATTCAGATCAAATATAGACCCCAAAACAGTGGTAAGCCTCCTTACTGCAATACTGTGTTAGATAACTTTTTTTTTTTAAAGATTTTATTTTTCTTTATTTATTTGACAGAGATGGACAGCACAAGCAGGCAGAGAGGGGGAAGCAGGCACCCCGCCAAGCAGAGAGCCCGAATTGGGGCTCGATCCCAGGACCCCAAGATCATGACCTGAGCCGAAGGCAGAGGCCCAACCCACTGAGCCACCCAGGCACCCCCTGTTAGCTACTTTTAATAAGATCATCCTCTTAAATGTTGGATGGATAGAAATGCCAATCAAAACTACAATGAAATAATACCACACACCATTAGGATGGCTACTATCAAGGGAGGGAGGGAGGAAAGATGAGAAAATACCAAGTGTTGGCAAGGAGGTAGAGAAATTGGAATCTTTGTGCCCTGTTGACAGGAACGTAAAATGGTGCAGCCTCTATGAAAACAGTATGGTGGCCCCACAAAATTAAGAATTACCATGTCTGGGGCACCTGGGTGGCTCAGTGGGGTAAGCCTCTGCCTTCAACTCAGGTCATGATCTCAGGGTCCTGGGATCGAGCCCCATATCAGGCTCTCTGCTCAGTGGGGAGGCTGCTTTCCCCTCTCTCTGCCTGCCTCTCTGCCTACTTGTGATCTCTCTCTCTCTGTGTCAAATAAATAAATAAAATCTTAAAAAAAAAAAAAAAAAAGAATTACCATGTTTGATCCAGCAATCCTACTTCTGAGTACTTACCCAGAAGAACTAAAAGCAAGATCTCAAAGAGGTATTTGTACAACCTTGTTCACAACAACGATATGCACAAGAGCCAACAGGCGGAAGCAATGCAAACGTCCATCAGCAGATAATAAACAAAATGCGGTCTCTACATATCATGGAATACTATTCAGCCTTTAAAAGGAAGGAAATCCTGTCATATGCTACAACACAGATGACCTTGAGGCCATCTGCCAGGTGAAATAACTCAATCCCAACAAGACAAAATACTGGATGATTCCACTTATACAAGGTATCTAAAGTAGTCAGATTCACAGAAATAGAGAGCAGAATGGTGGTTACCAGAAGCTGGCAAGAGGAAGAAATAGTGAGTTGTTAATAGGTATAGACTTTGGAAAAAAAAAAAAAAAGTAGGTATAGACTTTGGGAAAAAAAAAAAAAAAAGTAGGTATAGACTTTGTTTCATAGTATGAAAAAGTTCTCAAAATCCAATGCACAATAATGTGAATATACTTAACATTACCAAATAATGCACTTTAAAAATGTGTTTAAATGGTAAATTTTATGTTACGTGCAAGTTTAGTCCCTTAAATTCTGATAGTTTATCCATAAGATTAAAAAAAAACTGTAATGGGGTCAAGCTATTAAACATGCCAAATATATTTCTGATAGGACTCTTTGAGAAAGACACTGGGAATCGCAAAAATAATCATACTAGATTTATCACAATTATGAAATAAACATTTTACATTTCATTTCAAACATCAAGTATTTCTCCCCTATGGCTAGCACACTGCATGGCAGAAAAACAACCTTCTATACGATGCTCATTTTAGGTGCAGCAGCAATATAAAGACATATGCTCACTATGCTTTGTGTTAGAGTCATAATTTTCACTATTTTGAACGCCGGTTAATCAAAATCTAGAAGCATTCACTTAACAAATAAGCATTTCCTTAATAAATTTGTAACTATTCTCAAACAGAACTGATTTCAAAGCATATTTTCCAGTTCCTATTACGAAGTGATTTTCGGCTGTCTAATACTTAGGAACCACTAACATCTTATACTTAAATATCAACTGACAGCTAATACTTAGTGATTACCATGTACCAGGCACACTTCTAAGTGCTTTATGTATCTTAACTCATTTAACCCTCATGATCACAAAGTCAGCACTGTGATTCTTCTATTTTTACAGATGGGGAAACCGAGGCACAAGGCGATAAGTAACTTGCCCAAGGTCTCAGAATGAGGCATTAAGGAGCAATTTTAACTCCAGACTCCTTGTTCTTCTTAATCATGATGCCTACCTGCCTCTAAATCAAAGGTTAGCAAACTTTTTCTGTTTAAAGCCAAACAAAAAATATTTCATGCTTTACAGGTGATATGATCTGTTGAAACTAAACTCTGCTGTTAGCAGTGTAAAAGGTTCCCTACACAATACACACACTATATGAACACACAAGCAAGGTGTTTTCCCATAAAACTATTTATGGACACTGAAATTTGAATTTCCTATAATTTTCACATATAGCATGAAATACTACTCTTCTTTTGCTACTAAAATAGGTTAAAAAAAAAAAAGGTGGGCGGTACCTGCATGGTGCAGTCAGTTAAGAGACCAACTCTTGGTTTCAGCTCAGGTCATGACCTCAGGGTCATGAGATGGAGCCTCACGTCGGGCTCCAGGCTCAGCACAGAGTCTGCTTGGGACTCTCTCTCCCTCTGCCCCTCCCGAAAAATGCTCTCTCCTGCTCTATTTAATATAAATAAAAGAAATCTGAAACCAAAAAAACAAAAACAGGGGGACACACCTCTGCTTACTCACCCTGATGGAAAATCGCTTTTGGCTTATTCACAAAAAGAATGTAAATGGATGAGCTAATTCCTACCATGTGCAGAACAGTTCCCTATCTATACCACCTTCCCTTTCTGGCAAACAGAGAGAATGCTGAGGGGAAAGGGAGGAAGAAGGATGGGCTTAGTAGAAAATGAGAGTCAACTAGGAGTAAGGAAAGAGGTTAGATCAGAAAGGAAATGAATTAAGCCTTACAGTTTTCGTATACAGCCTGTCCCCAAAGAACTTTAAAAAGGCTTTCATATCACAATCATGGCTCCAGGAATTCAGGCCTCTTTCCACAGTCTCCTTTGGGGGTAAGATAAAGCATTCTAGGTAAATATTTCATTTCAGAAGACAGGGTTGCAGAGGGAAAGGGAAAAGTACTCCCCGTGTTGAGATTCATGCATACTTTCCCATAGAAAAAAAACCAAAATACAGAAATATAATTTTCTATAAATCCAACTATACAGTAAGTCAAATTGATTTCAGAGGGCCAACTGGGACCCTGTAACAAACCCTGAATACATCTTCCCCCAAAGGCAACTAACTGATTTACAAGTGAACCATTAGAACTTGAGCCTACCCATATTTCTGCAGAAGTTTGAATTTTATCTATATAATATTTTAATATGAATAGAATCATAAAAATACTAGATGCTATATATTAGATCTGTTTAATTTGCATTTTACATTTATGTCACTCTATAGTATATATTTGTATTTACATTTTTAGTTACATTTGAATGCTCTTCTTAGGGAAGTAACATTTAAAATTATGTATTACCCAGATAAAAAGGGACCAAAATAATATAGTATATATAACTCATCATCAACATATATGTACTAGGAGCTAGAGATGGGCAGCTTAAAATATGAATGAGAAGATGGCGTGGATATGAAAAGCAAGGAGAAAAAAACAAATAAACAAACAAATAAACAACAGCTTAAATAAACAAATAAACAGCAAATAAACAAATAAACAAATAAACAGCAGCTTAAAATATGAATGAGAAGATGGTGTGGATATGAAAAGCAAGGAGAAAAAAACAAACAATAAACAAACAACAAAAAAACAAATAAAAGTAAGGATACATACTGATAGACTAAAATAATCATACACACTTTATAGGAATTTTCCCACCTTTTACCTTTTCCAGTAAAAAAAAATTTATGTATAAATATAATTATAATAAACATATTCAGATATACTATTTCAAAATATATATTCCCAAATACAATTAGCCAATAATGTAAATGATATAGATGGAACTAGTGAGTCACAAAAATTCTTTTTAAAATTAAGGCATCCTCTCCTATGTGTTGAAATGGCTTTCTAATGAGATTAAGATACCTATTCCAAAGCCAACAAGTAGGAGCCAACCTGATTTAGAATATAAAATAACTAATACATTTGGAAATTTTAACTAGTTATTAAACTGTCAGAACAGCAAATAAAAACAGAAAGGTAGAGATATTTATGCATTTAAATTTAAGACTCATACAAGTTTATCTTTCAACATTACATCTAGAAACTGAACTCCATTCTTTACCAAAAAATTCCCCAAATGAAGTCTGAATTATTATCTAAGAACATAACTTGAGAAGCACCAATGTTCTGATTTACAAATGCTTTTCTAAGTAAACCTAATCATGCTAGAAAGAGAATGGGGGGGTGCCTGGGTGACTCAGTCATTAAGCATCTACCTTTGGCTCTGGTCATGATCTCATGATCCTGGAAGGTCCTGGGATGAGCCCTGTATCAGGCTTCCTGCTTAGCTCCCTGCTTAGCAGGGAGCCTGCTTCTCCCTCTCCCACTCCCCCTGCTTGTGTTCCCTCTCTAGCTGTCTCTCCTGTCTCTGTCTGTCTGTCAAATAAATAAGTAAAAAAAAAGTAAAATCTTTTAAAAAATAAATAAATAAATAAAGGAAAGAAAGAAAGAAAAAGAACAGGGTATCCTATGGTAAGAACTATCTTGATTCATATTTCCTTTCATAAATTAGTAACCTGACACTGTGATATAAATCATTCTTTTATTAATCAATCGAAATAAATCCTTGATTAATTTGATAAAAATAATTCAGTAAATTGATAAAAATAATTCATTTAAGTAGTAAATACGAGGACCAGAAGCTGTCTCACAAAATTCAACTTTAAATAGCCTGACCTACTTCTTTATTCCATTTGTTTCCGATATATTCTACTGAAACAATTTTTCCAGGATTCATAGTAAATGAAAATAAGAATTTATTAACGAAGTCTGTCAGCATGACTTTGCCATTTTGAAAAATAGCAGCTACGTTATTACCTCACAAAACGTCAGCTGAGGATATATCCAATAGGATTATCTTTAGGCCCATACATATAAAATAATGGATTCCTGGGGCACGCAGGTGGCTCAGTCACTTAAGCGTCCAACTCTTCATCTCGGCTCGGGTCATATCTAAGGGTGGTGAGATCAAGTCCTGCATGGGGCTCCACATTGGGCATGAAGCCTGCTTAAGAGTCTCTCTTTCTTTCCCGCTGCCCCTTCTCCCCCCGCCCCCACCCAAGCTCACACTCTCTTACAAAAAAAAAAAAAAAAAGTAAATCAGTAAGATGTATAAATTAAATGCATACTCTTAAGAATCTTAACAGAACCTATATATCATTGTGGCCTGAGCTCACTGAATTTGCTGAAACAGAAAGATGGTATTGCATGCTATATAATCTATCCCTATCTTTAAATGTTAGGGGTGTCTGGGTGGATCAGTCAGTTAAGCACCAGACTCTTGATTTCGGCTCAGGTCATGATCTCAGGGTCAAGACTGAGCGCCCTGCCCCTCACCAGGTGGGCTCCACGCTGGGTACAGAGCCTGCTTAAGATTCTCTCTCCCCTTCTCCCTTTGCCCTCTGCCCCTCCTCCACCTACTCACACGTGCATGCTTTCTCTCTCTCTTAAAAAAAAAAAAAAAAAAGGAAATGCTAAAATCAGGCAAGGTATGATACACACTAGATTTAAGATGAGGTAAACATGCTTAACAGAAAAAATGAATTAAGGAGTGAATATAGCATATTTAACACCACCATTTACTCATTTTCCATAAAGGCAACTCTGACACACTTAACTCAGTGCATATGAGCTTTATTCATTGATTTAATATATATTTACTAAATGCCTATTAAGTCCCAGATACCCTTTGAAAGAGTAATACTGCCCCGTGCGTGGGTGCCTCAGTTGGTTGAGCGTCTGCCTTTGGCTCAGGTGGTCCTGGGATTGAGCCTCTGACTGAGCTCTCTGCTCAACAGGGAGCCTGCCTCTCCCTCTCCCTCTGCCTGGGCTCTCTCTCTCTCTCTCCCTCTTGCTCTGTCAAATAAATGAATAAAATCTTTTTTAAAAAATGGTAATATTGCAATAAACAAGATCCTTACTCTTCCTGAGCTTCTTAGAAGAATGACTAATCTAGTGTTCTACTCAGCACCAGGAACTTCAAGCGATTATCTCACAACAAGGCTTTGAATAAAGTACTATTATTACCTCTATTTTATGGATAAGAAAACCTGAGGCTGTGAAGTTATTTGCCCACAGCTGGTAACTGGTAAAAATAGTCTAACTCCAGTGGTTAAGAATCTGAGTTTTGTGAGAGTTTAAGTTTTATCTGGTAATCTCTACATCCAACATTGGGCCTGAACTCCCAACCCCAAGATCAAGAGTTGCAGTCTCTTCTGATTGAGCCAGTCAGGGGCCCCAAGAATCTGAGTTTATAACACTACACTAAGCAGTCTTCCCGCCAAGGCAACAATCCACAACTTGTTTGTTGTTGTTTTTTTTTTTTTTCATTATCACCCTACAGAGCCTTTTCTCACATTTTTTTCCTAATCACTCCTGTGAAACAATTGAAATTCTTTTATATATATATATATATATATACACACATACACATATATGTGTATGTGTGTGTATATATATGTGTGTGTGTATATATATTATATATATTATAAATATATATATTTATATTTATATTTCTGTCCCTGGTTCCTAGCACAGACCTCCTAAAACCCTTGGAATTCCTAAGTGAGAAGAGCCCTAGAAGCATCTTTTGTTCTAATATTGGTCTTTGACTCGGGTTCCTGACATGTAAGTCCCTTGGAATCTTCTGGGTGATAGCAATGTCTTTGTTCTAATGAGGTAGATGTTGGTGGATTCCTAGATGGGGGCTGCTCACCAGAAAGACCAAGCCATGATTAGAAGTTTGGGATTTCAGGGATGCCTGGGTGGCTCAGTGGGTTAATCCACTGCCTTCGGCTCTGGTCATGATCCTAGGGTCCTGGGATTGAGTCCCGCATTGGGCTCCTTGCTTGGTGGGGAGCCTGCTTTTCTCTCTTTGCCTCTGCCTGCCACTCTGCCTGCTTCTGCGCACTCTCTCTCTCTCTCTCTCTGACAAATAAATAAATAAAATCTTAAAAAAAAAAAAAGAAGTTGGGGATTTCAGAGAAAGGGGCTAGAAATGGAGTTAATAATTGATGATGCCCTACATGATGAAGCCTTCACAAAATCCCAGTAGTATGGGGTTTGGACAGCTTCCAGGTTGGTGAACAAGTGGAGGTGCTAGAGAACGGTGCACCCAGAAAGGACCTGAAAGCTCTGTACCCCCTCCCACACACCCTGCTCTACGATCCTTTCTAGCTGGATGTTCATCTGTCTGCTTTATCACATCCTTCCGTAATAAACTGGTAAGCAGTAAGTAAACTTCTCCTGAGTACCATGTGCCAGTCTAGCAAATTAACAGAACCTGAGAATGGGGTCGCAGGAACTCTGATTTATAGGCAATGGGTCAGAAGCACAGGTGACAACCTGGCCTTGTTAGTGGCATCTGAGCTGCGGGGAAGGAAAGAGTCTTGTGGGACTGAGTCCTTCAACTGCTGGATCTGATGCTCTCTCCAGGCAGGGTCAGAATTAAACTCAAACTAAATTAAACTAAAAATTAAATTGTAGGACACTCAAATGGTTACTCAGAATTGCTTGGTATGGGGAAAACCCCCACACATCAGAAATGTTTTATGTGTGGTCGTAGCGTAAAGAGTAAAAGAAAAACACAGGGAAGCATAGGCTTTCGAAACACTCCCCCTCATGAAATTTTATCACCAGATACACTAAAGCTCTATGTACCGCACGTACATGGGTACTTCATACATAAAAAGATTTCTTCACCACCACCACCCACCCTCCCCCATCAAATAATTTCCACCCCCTTGAGGGCAACACCATATCCACTAAGAAAGTATGCGTTACAGCGAGTTTCTTACCCTCGACAATGCGGGCATTTGGGGCCAGTAATTCTACCTCATGGGTGCATCTCTAGCCTCCCCCAACTAGAAACCAAGTGGTAACTGTAGCCAAGTTTGGTTAAAATCTCCCAGCCCTAAAAATATGCAGGTAAGTAGCAGCAATTGCTTCTCTTGCTGCCCTTACACAGTCTCAAGAACTACAGATCCTGATTTTATCCACAAAAAAATTGGAATGGACGGGCTACAGTAGCCCGCAGAGGCTGTCTCCCTGCAGCTGGTGTGAAGGGGCACATGCAATAGCAGGAAATAGTATTTTATACAAACATAGCAGGGAAAGAACCCCACAGTAGACCAGTAAGTGAAAGGACATTAAATTTTAATAAAATCCATTTATAATACATGCCACAGAAGAAGTCTAAGTAATCCCTCCCTCCAAAATGATGAGCGAGACAAATTATCTCACTTTAAGTATAGATGAGAACCATAACAAAATCCCTGGGAGAACATTGTGTTTTATAATGGGCTTCCATTGTATTCACACAGTATGCTGGTCAAGAGGAGGCAAGATTAAGGATATAATTAGATAGTGACGGGAAGGGCAGCTCTGAGAGTTCCAGATTCAGAATACATATCAAAAAAAGATCAGGGACACTAAATTCATCGTGAACATCACAGGTTGGCTTCACCAGGAGATTCATCGGAAAAGCATCTTGGGCGTCTGTGTGGAGGAGGATGGTGAAGAGTGATGTGCTGGTGGTCTGGAGGTCAAAGGGGAAAAGCGGCAAGGAGAGGTGCATGCCCCTGAGCTAGGTTCCTCAACTGTAAAACGGGGTAATAGCATCTTCATTTCACACGACTATGGAGACGATTAAAGGAGAAAATGTGAAAGTGGGTAATGCATGGGCATGTAATAATGGCACAATAACCATGTTTTAAATCACGTTTAAGCGATGTAGTGGCAAAAAACAAACAAACAAACCTAAGACAAGCAAACAGAAAGACCTCTGAATAGAAATGGCTCAGAGGAACCAAGATGTGCTACAAAAAAGATGAGCTAAGTAAGACATGTGAGTCCTCAGAATACCCAGACGTAAATATTTGTCTGATAGCACACAACCAAAGTCATTTAAAAAATAGAGACGGGGCACCTGGCTGGCTCAGTGGGTTAGGCCTCTGCCTTCAGCTCAGGTCATGATCCCAGGGTCCTGGGATCAAGTCCCGCATCGGACTCTCTGCTCAGCGGGGAGCCTGCTTCCTCCTCTCTCTCTGCCTGCCTCTCTGCCTACTTGTGATCTCTCTCTCTGTCAAATAAATAAATAAAATCTTAAAAAAAAAAAAAACAAAAAAAAACATGGGACGCCTGGGTGGCTCAGTTGGTTAAGCAGCTGCCTTTGGCTCAGGTCATGGTCCCAGCGTCCTGGGATCGAGTCCCACATTGGGCTCCTTGCTCTGCGGGGAGCCGCTTCTCCCTCTGCCACTCTGTCTGCCTGTGCTCACTCTCTCTCTCTCTCTCTCTCTCTCTCTGACAAGTAAATAAATAAAATCTTAAAAAAAAAAAAAAAAAACAGAGACATGTTTCTATAACACGGTAAAGAAAACGGGATCTATACTTCAAATAAAATTATACTTAATAGAAAACACTAGCATTCCCATTGAAGTAGAGAACCAGGTAATGTTGTCCATATTTTCAACATTACTTAATACAGATATAGAAAGTACTATGCAGGGCAATTACACAATAGAAAAAAGTATAAATATTGGAAAGAACTTCAAATTATTTTTCACAAACAGAATTATATATCTGAAAGTCCTTTTAAAATAAGCAGAAATTATTAGAAAAAATAAGCTAATTTCATAAAGTATCTGGTTACAAAATCAATAAATTAAAATCAATTGTTTTAGATGGGATCCTAAAACAGGAAAAGGACATAAGAAATCTGAATATGAACTTTTCAGTTAATAATGATATATCAAATATTGGTTCATTGGTTGTGATAAACATACCATAGTAATCCAAGATGTAATCTATAGGAAAAAATGAGTGCAGGACATATGGGATCTCTTGTACCACCTTTGCAACTTTTCTGTAAGTCTACAACTATTCTAAAAAAAGTTATTTTGGGGGCGCCTGGGTGGCTCAGCCAGTTAAGCATCTGACTTCAGCTCAGGTTGTGAACCCAGAATCCTGGGATCCAGTCCCACATCCAGCTCCCTGCTCAGCAGGGAGCCTACTTCTCCCTCTCCCTCTGCCACTCTCCCTGCTAGTGACTTCTTGCTCTGTCTCTCTCTCTCAAATAAATAAATAAAATCTTAAAAAAGATAAAATGTTATTTAAAAAAAAAATCAATAGTTTTCTCATACATAAGCAATTACCAGTTAGAAACAGTAAAATAAATGGTTCTATTTACACTGTGTTAGAAATTAAAATCTAAGAATAATAATACTAAGGGAAAATGTATAAGGTTAACGGAAAAAAAAAAATTAAAGAGAAAATTCTCTTTAGAGACCTAAAGGAAAGGAAGATATCACCTTAACTCAGTATTATAAAGACATCAAATTTCCCTCCCTGACGTTATCTACAAATTCAATGCCTTCCAATCACAAATTCCATTGCATCCCTGGAAAACTAAACAAAATGGATAAACATGGAACAACAGCAAAAAAAAAAAAAAAAAAAAAAAAAAAGGCAAAACTAAACAAAAAATGTAGTAAGACTAACAACCCTATGAAAGAAAAATATATACATATATAAAATAAGGGTTACCAAAAGTACATAGCATTCACATAAGAGCCGATAAAACAGAAACCAAATACACCAGTGGAAACTTAAATTATGAAAAAGATGGCATTTAAACTGCTAAGAAAAATATGAGATGGTTTAATAAATTAGGTTGACTGGGACAACTGCCTGTCAAAAAAAATTTTTTAACTAGATGTTCACACATTACTTACAGCAAAATAAATTCCAAATGGGCTAGACTATAAAAATTATTAGATGTTTGCAACTATATTACAAAGGACTAATCTCCTTAGTATGTAACAGTGCTCAGATATCAGTAAGAAACAAGCTAAGAGAAAATGGATAAAGCACGTGAACTCTTCACAGAGAAATGAAAAAAAAAAACAACTCTTAAGCTTATGAAAAGCTGTTCAAACCCACTCAAAGTAAGAGATATGCAAATCAAACCACTCTAAGATACTATTTCTTACCTATGAAAACAGCAAAACTATGTGAGGCTGTGGCACATGTGAGCACAAACATACTGTCATGTATTGATTCCAAGCATGCTAGGTGAGGAATACAATACCTCTGAAGGGCAATTTCGCAGTATCTTTCAAAATTACAAAAGCATTTATTCTCTGAACAAGCAATCTCATTTCTAGGAATTTACCTTAATACTATACCTGGACACATGAGATGACATTTATACAAATTATTTACCCCAGAATGGTTTGTGTTAGCAGGAGTTGGCAAACAAATTAAATGTCTATATATCTATAAAACCTATATTTATAATATATAAAATATACAATATATACTAATATGTTATGTATGCATTATATATAACATACATAAAACATATATATACATTATATATGATATATAAATATATATGTATATATAATATATCCACACAATGGACTTCTATACAACTATTTAAAAAAAACTGAACCCAACAAACAAAAATCCAGGACCAGCTAGCTTCACTTGTGAATTCTACCAAACATTTAAAGAATACCAATCCTTCTCAAACACTTCCAAGAAAGAGAAAAGGAAGGAACAGTTCCAAACTTATTTTATGAGGCCAGCATTACCCTGATGCCAAAACCAGACAAGGACACCACAAGAAAATTCCAGACCTATGTCCCAGATGAATATAGATGCAAAAATCCTCAAGAAAATATTAACCAAATTCAATAATACATTAAAAGAATTCTACAACATGACCAAGTGAGATTTATTCCACTTGATGCAAGAATGGTTTCACATCTGCAAATCAGGGGTGCCTGGATGGCTCAGTTAAGCATCTGCGTTTGGCTCAGGTCATGATTCCAGAGTCCTGGGATAGAGCTCCC
The DNA here is from genome assembly GCF_963455335.1 of Martes martes. Classification (NCBI taxonomy): domain Eukaryota; kingdom Metazoa; phylum Chordata; class Mammalia; order Carnivora; family Mustelidae; genus Martes; species Martes martes. Next base: position 133,348,328 of record NC_137894.1, read on the forward strand.
TATCGGGCTCTCTGTTCAGCAGGGAGCCTGTTTCTCCTTATCCCTCTGCCTGCTGTTCCCCTGCTTGCACTTTCTCTGTCAAATGAATAAATAAAATATTTTAAAATAAAATCTGCAAATCAATGTAATAGGCCACATTAACAAAATAAAGGATAAAATCATGTATCAGCTCAACAGATGCAGAAAAAGCAACTGACAAAATTTAACATCCATTTATAAAATTTTCAAAAAAAGTAGATATAGAAGGAACATACCTCAACATAAAGGTCTTATATAACAAGCCCACAGTTAATACTACACTTAACAATGAAGGCCTTATATAACAATCCCACAGTTAATATTATACTTAACAGTAAAAAGCTGAAAGCTTCTCCTCTAAGATCAGGAACAAGACAAGCATTCCCCTTCTTACCACTTTTATGCAATACAGTATTAGAAGTCCTAGCCAGAGCAATTAGGTAAGAAAAAGAAATAAAAGGCATCCAAATTGGAAAGGAAGAAATAAAACTCACTATTTACAGATGGCATATTATATTTAGAAAACTTCAAAAGCTGTTTAAACAAAAATACCAAAAAAAACTGTTAGAAGAAATCAGTGAATTCAATAAAGTTGAGGATTTAAAAATCAATGTACAGAAAATGTGTTCCTTTTTTAAAGATTTCTTTTTTGAGGTGGGGGAGGGAGCGCACAGAGGGGCACAGGGAGAGAATCTCCAAGCAGACTCCCTCTTGAACACTAAGCCCAACAGAGAGCTCAACCCCATGACCCGATATTATTAACTGAGCTGAAACCAAGAATCAGCCTCTCAACCAATTCAGCCACACTTATAACAAGTTCTCAGAGAAATTAAGAAAACAAGCCCATTTACAACTGTATCAAAAAGAATAAAATACCTATGAGTAAATTTAACCAAGGAGGTAAAAGACCTGTACATTGAAAACTATTAGACACAATGAAACTGAATGCGAATCACAAATAAATGGATATTCTATGCTCATGGGTTGAAACAATTAATATTGCTAAAATATCCAGGGACGCCGTGGTGGTGCAGTCGGTTAAGCGTCTCACTCTTGGTTTCAGCTTGGGTCGTGATCTCAGGGTCATGAGACTGAACCCCGAGTTGGGAGACTCTCTCTCCCTCTCCCTCATAATCTTTTTTTAAAAATTGCTAAAATGTCCATGCTACCCAAAGCAATTAGACCAAAGCAATCCCTATCAAAATTCCAACACCATTTTTCATAGAAATAGAAGAAACAATCCTAAAATTTATATGGGACCATAAAAGACTCAAAGGAGCCAAAGCAATCTGGAAAAAGATCAAAGCTGGAGGCATCACACTCCCTGATTTCATTATAAAGCTGCAATAATTAAAACAGCATGGTATTGGCACAAAAACACACACAGATCATAGAACAGAATAAAGAGCCCAGAAATACACCCACACATATATGGTTAATTGATTTACAACAATGGAGAAAGGATAGTCTCTTCAATAAATGGTTTTGAGAAAACTGGACAATCAGGTGCAAAAGAATGAAACTGGACCACTGCCTTATACCATACAAAGTAACTCAAAATGGATTAAAGACTTAGAAACCTAGGACCTGAAACCATAAAACTCTTAGAAGAAAACACAGAAGTAAGCTCCTTGACCTTAGTCCTGGCAAGGTTTTTGGAGGGGTTGACACCTTAAGCAAAAGCGGCGAAAGCAAAAATAAATGAGTAGAAAAAACTACATCAAACTAAAAATAAAAAGCTCTTCGTAGCAAAGGAAACCCTCAACAAAATAAAAAGACAACTTGCTAAATGGAGAAAATACTTACAAATCCTATATATGACAAGAGGCTAATGTCCAAAACACAGAGAGAACTCCTATAACTCACAGCAAAACATCAACCAGATTAAGAAAATGGGTGGAGGACCTGAATAGACATGTTTCCAGAGACATAAAGGTGGCCAACAGGTATATGAAAAGGTGTTCAACATTACTACCAGGGAAAGGCAAATCAAATCCACAATGAGATATCACCTCACACTTGTTGGGAGGGTTATTATCAAAAAGACAGGAAATAACAAGTGTTGACAAGGATGTGGAGAACAGAGAACTTTTGTGCACCGTTGATGGGAATGTAAATTGGTACTATGGAAAACAGTATTGCGGTTTCTCAATAAGTTAAAAATAGAACATATAATGCAGCAATTCTACTTCTGGGTATTTATCCAAAAGAAACAAAACACTACCCTGAAAAGATATATGCACCCCTTCATTCACTGCAGCATAACTTACAACAGCCAAGACATGGAAACCAACCTAAGTGTCCATCAATGAATGAATGGATAAAGAAATTATGGTATATATATATATATATATATATATATACACACACACACACACACACACACACACATACATACATACACACACACACACACATATATATATATATATGAATGACTGAATGTTACTGAACCATAAAAGAGAAGGAAATATTGCTATATGCCACAACATGAATTGACCTTGAAGGCACTATGCTAAGTGAATTAAGTCAGAAGGGGGGGGGGGATATCACATGATCTCCCATATACATGGAATCTAAAAACAAAACTAAAACAACTGAGCTCATCAATACAGAGAATAGGCTTGTAATTACCAGAGGTGGGGGGGTGGGGTGATAGACAAAATGGGTGAAGGAGGTCAAAAGGTAAAAATTTCCAGTTATAAAATAATTCAGTCATGGGGATATACTCTAAAGTTAATAATATTGCACTGCATATTTGGAAGTTGCTAAGAGAATAAAAGGTTTCATCACGAAAAAATTATAATGCTGCATGGTAACATGTTAATTATACTTATTGCGATCATTTCACAGTATCTACAAATATTGAATTATGTTGTATACCTGAAACTAACATAATGGTACACATCAAGTATATCTCCAAAAAAACCCCCAAAACCACTGAAGAAGCCCTTTTGGTACTGATGCACATATGTTTAAGATATATTAAGCATGGCAGAACAATATATAGAATACTGTAGGTGGGGGAATTTGAATCTGTAGGTTGTGGTGAGTTTCACAGTGGTTTCTTATGGGAGATGGTGCAGGTGGAGAACTGGGAAGATGGTGGGCTGGTATAAAAGGGCAACTTTTTACCACCTTTAGAGTAGTATGTATGTGTTTTAATCTAACCATGCAAATTTATTCCCAAATTTAAAAAATTAGATGAAAACAGGGATTCCTTTTTTTACAAACTTTTAACACAGAAGGCCTCATAAGCATGAAGAAAACTAGTAAATGTGGCTACTAAAAAATGTTAAGTTTATATGTTCAAAAAACCCAATCATAAAGTTAAAAGACAAGGTAGGGAGAAAATTTAATACATGACAAAGAGCTGATACTTATAGGGCTCTCAAAAATCACTTAGCACAATGACATGACTTTCAAAAAAAGATAAAGGATACAAAAAGCAATTTAAAAAACATAAATGTCTGGGGCACCTGAGTGGCTCAGTGGGTTAAGCCTCTGCCTTCGGCTCAAGTCATGATCTCAGGGTCTGGGGATAGAGTCCTGTATTGGGCTCTCTGCTCAGCAGGGAGCCTGCTTCCCCCTCTCTGCCTGCCTCTCTGCCTACTTGTGATCTCTCTCTCCGTCAAATAAATAAAATCTTTAAAATATATATATGTACATATATATATCAGTAAGCATATGAAGACACTTGAACTTATTATTAAAGAAACAAATTAAAACAAGATGCCATTTCACACTATCACACTGCAAAAAATTTGTAATAACCAATGTTGATGAGAACAAAGGGAAATAGGTCCTTTCACACTGGTAAAAATATAAATTGGTATAGCTTTTTTTGAGGTGTAATTTGGCAACATCTGGGTGAATTTAAATATGTGTATTCTTTGACCTAGCAATTTCTCTTCTAGAAACTTAATGCTATACACTCCCACAAGCAAGAGTTTATATACACAAATGTGCACCACAGCACTGTTTGTTCTTACTGTGGTCTTTCGCTTTGGACAATACTTTTATTATGGACTGTATATATGCATACAGTTTCTAGAGAGAGTATTATTTTCATGATAATACCTAATGGTGGTTTTTTTATTCTGGAAAGTGAAATGCTCAAGAAATATACCATACCAGGTAAAAAGCACTCTATAAGCACGCTATTATCAGTACCATACAAGTACTGATACTGATAATGCAGGCTACAGCCTGAATTAGTTATGCCGTAATTCACTCACTGCTGGAAAGTGCAGACGACCTAAACCAACAACCTAACCAGGAAACAATAAGGTATTTTCAGACGTTCACAAATAAGAGAATAAGACCTCCCAGGCTAGTAACTGTTAACTTGAGGTGTCTATCAGAGTCATGTATAGGCATTTTCTGTTGGTACATTTAGGAGTTGCTGTTTTTCAAAATACACATGTCCAGAATCTCCTCTCTGGTACTGATTTATTGGAATGAAGCAAAATAGAACCTCGGGCAAGTTAATTCACAAGGATTAGGTTCTTTTTTTAAGAAAGTTAACAACAGGGGCGCCTGGGTGGCTCAGTGGGTTAAGCCTCTGCCTTCGGCTCAGGTCATGATTTCAGGGTCCTGGGGAGCCTGCTTCCTCCTCTCTACCTGCCTCTCTGCCTACTTGTGATCTCTGTCAAAAAATAAAGAAAAGAAAAAGAAAGTTAACAATAGCTCTGTCCCATGTATCACCTATGAATAAGCCTGTGTCCCATGCTATATGCCAGCAATTCTCAAGTAGAGCATCATGACAGACACTAGTAAGAAACATAAACTCAATAACTTGCTTTACAAATAAAAGGCAGACTCAGGATTATCTCTACAACAGCCTCACTCTAGCCTGTGCTGTGATACACATTTTGCTGCAGGAGAAGGAAAAGAGATGGAATAGTGAGTGACTCAGAGTGAGCAGAGGAGTGAAGGGCATAGTTTGAAACCATCCCATGGAGAATTCTAATTCTCCTCAACCTATTAATAAGCAAAAAACTATAAAGTTATAATTAGCTGAAAGCCACATGCCAATGCCTAAAATAGTGGGAAGTGCTATGTGGTGCATTCTGTGATATTACAATTACTTTGACTTTCCTTATTTATATACCAATACACTTTCAATAAGAAAGCCAAAATAGACACATAAGGAAAGCCTGAGTAACAGTGACCTGCATAATATGAAATAGGAACAAAAATGATGCCAGTAAAATCTGTCAGTACGTATGTAAGATTACTGAAATAAAGGCAAAGCAACAATGAAAGGGAAATTTGAAATACAACACATCACGTTGAATATCATGCTAAAATATGTAAGTTCTAGAAACTATAACTTTGGACAATAAAATAAAGGTTAAGTTTGCAGGAACAACCGAGAATAGAGAGGAAAAAAATGACATCACAATTAGACAAATCCATAATGTAGAACATTCTATAAGATAATTGGCCTTCAGGTGCCTGGGTGGCTCAGTGGGTTAGGTATCTGCCTTCCGTTCAGGTTGTGATCCCAGGGGTCCTGGGATCAAGCCCCTCATCAGGCTCCCTGCTCAGCAGGGAATCTCCTTCCCCCTCTGCCCTATCCCTCACTTATGTTCTCTCTCTCTCAAGAAAATAAAATCTTAAAAAAAAAAAAAAAGATAATTAGCCTTGAGTTTTTAAAAAGTCAGCTGAATAGGGAAGAAATGAGGGACGCCTGGGTGGCTCAGTTGGTTGGGCGGCTGCCTTCGGCTCAGGTCATGGTCCCAGTGTCCTGGGATCGAGTCCCACGTCGGGCTCCTTGCGTGGCAGGGAGCCTGCTTCTCCCTCTGCCTCTGCTCGCTCACTCTCTCTCCCACTCTCTCTCTGACAAATAAATAAAAATTTAAAAAAAAAAAAAAAAAAAAAAAAAGAAATGATTAAACACCAACTAGATCCCTGGTTTGGAAAAACTAGCTATAAATGACATTTTCAGGATAACTGGGGAAGTCTGAATATAAACTAGATGTTAGGTATAAGAGAACTATTAATTATCTTCAATATGGTAGAAGTGTTAGGAATACAAAGATGAAACCTGAAGCATTTAGTGGTAAAGAGTCATGATGCATCAGATGTACACATGTGTAAGAGTGTGTATACAGATATATGTACAGATATCCATCATACATCACTATACGGTTGAAGCAAATATGATTTAAGATTTTTATTTATTTATTTGAGAGAGAGCACGCGTGTGCGCTAGCAGGGTGAGGGATGGAGGGGGAGAGGGACAAGTGGGCTCTGTGCTGACCACTGAGCAGAGAGCCTGCGGCGGAGCTCAGTCTCATGACTCCGAGATTGTTACCTGAGCCAAAATCAAGAGTCAGCCTCTTACCCACATGAGCCACCCAGGTGCCCAATAAATATGATTTTTTAAAAGGTTCATAAGTGCTGAATCTAAATAGAGATATGGATGAACATGTGTTATTCTTTCAACCTTCTTGTGTATATGAAAATTCATGTTAAGAAATTTTTTAAAAATTACTCAGCTTACTCTTCAATAGCACATACTGCATATTTTAATATTCCTGTGGCATAAAGGACTGAAAAAAAGGTATTTTGATAATACAGTATAATTTTATTAGATCAAGTAAATTTATTCTCACTTAAAAAAAAAAAAAAACAAACTTTAAATTGAGAATTTTCTTACTGAAGTGCCCCCAAAGCCCGCTTTATTCCCTTGCAAAGTTCACTTGGTTTCTGTCTTAAGGGCCTGTGATGCTTGTGGAAATGATGTGCAATGGTTAATCTGTGGCATATGCTGTGGCATCAATAAGATACTGCAAACGCTAACTGGTATATTTGGGTTCTTTCTAACTATTTGTTTTTATATCTTTTCCTTTAACCATTCCAGATAACTTATTCAGAAGCAGTAATATTCAGAAGCAGTAATATTATGGGCATAAATGCTATTGTGTGAAGTTTAAAAAATAATTCACTGAGGAAGACTCAGTATGTTGGATATATTACAAAAAAATTCTTCATAGCAGAGCAAATCACCACACCTCAGACCATATTCTCTTCTAATAAACAATCTTTCCTTCAGAACAAAGATTCATTTCCCTGGTGGGAAGATATGGGAACCACTGCTCCAGCTCACATAACAAACCTCATAAAGGCCCTCCCGCAAGGCCTGCCACAGTGCCCAGCGTACAATAAATGTTTTCAACGTAGAATTATCCTTTGCATAAAGCCTTTTAGGAAATACCTGCATCCTCCTTCCAATTCCTGAACACTGTATGACACATAAGGAATTAATCATATTCTACACTGTAATATGGTTGTGTATTTGTTTCACAGCCTCTAATTTATAAATTAGGAAGAACAGCAGTATACAGGAAGCTAAGACACTGCTGTCCATTTTGCATGAATGATGTATAAAGCCATTGTCATCTTTAGGATTACGTCATTTGATACAATTTTTCGTCTGTGAACTATCTCAACTTTAAAACAGTATAACATAGGTTAATGGTCAATGCATGACTCAAAAATCATTTCGGAATACACTGCTCGTGTCCATCTCAAGTGTACTGGTCCCAGACATAAAACCTTTCATTAATTTTTCTTATAATATACAATTTGATAAGTAGTTATAAATCATAAGATTCCTTAAAAAATAGAATCCCAACATGGTAAAGGAAAGCAGTAAGAAAACCGTATTAACAATGAGGATACTAAATTCAATTTAGTATCCTGGACTGGATCCTAAAACAGAAAGGGGACATTAGTGGGAAAACTAGTGAAATCCACATGAAGTCTATAGTTTGTTAACAGTACAGTACCAGTGTTAATTTCTTCATTTTAGTAAATGCACCATGGTTATGTAAGATATTAATATCAGAGAAAGCTGGGGAAAGGGTATACAAAAACTCTCTATAATATTTTTGTAACTTTTTTGTAAATCTAAAGTTATTTCAAAATATAAAGTTTTAAAGATAACTTCAGTGGTTGAATCTGTTTAGTTTATGTCTAGACAACACTCAGGGAGTAAGGAAGGGCAGGAAAAGGAAACCACCCAGATACATAATTCAAGCTTCTCAAATCTGTGACTAAGCTTCCTGCCTATTCTCAGCACAGTTGGCACTCAGGGTTCTATTTGGTCTGCACAAAGCTCTACAGAATAGGACTTTTTTTTTCCCCCTAAAAACCTCAAAAGGAAATGGCTTGCCTTTCCCTAGGTTTTTTCTTTCTTATCATAACACAAAGCAACAGAGACTAGCACCAGCAGTGCAAGTTTAAAAAGATACAACCCCTTGGGTTCTAATGATAAAAGAAGAGAAGGAAATTCTGAACTATTTTACAATTCTACCAAAGAAAGCATTTAACCAACTTTTTCAGGAAATAAGCAGAGCAATCAGAATCAGTAGCTACTCATTTTACTGTAATTTGGTGAAGTGTGCCTATATATTAAAGATAGATGACAACAGTAGAAAAGTATGTGTTGCAATCTGCCCTTTTCCATACCATTAGTCAATGCCATTCTTGTGTTACTTTTCCTGGATATCTCAAGTGTCCTAGCCCACCTACAGAGTTAACTCTCCGCCCTCCCCAGCTATGCAGAAACACAGGGAAACCATTTGATTTACCTCAAATTAGGTAACAGGAAGAAACAATCAACCTCTTCTTAAAGAAACATTTTGCTTTTTTATCAGTTGCCTGCTGTGAAAATTATCCGACTACAAAACATGGGAAAAAGAACAAAGATGTTACGTGATACACGTCAGTGCCATAAAATCCTTTATTTGTACTGAGTGTGAATTAAAAAGTATTTCAAGAGAAACTCTATTGTCAAAAACAGAATATTACTGAAATGACTTTATTTAACATTCCACTGAATAAGAAATTTACAATAATAGCACCCTGTTTGGGAAAGTGTTGAGTGGAGGTGGGAAGTACTCTCAACATTGGTTTTTGGATTTTTTTTGGAAGATTTTATTTATTTGAGAGAGGGAAAGAGAGAACAAGTGGGAGAGAGGAGGAAGGGCAGAGGGAGAAGCAGACACCCTGCTGAGCAGGGAGCCCAATGCAGGACTCCATCTCAGTACCCTGGGATCATGACCTGAGCCAAAGGCAGATGTTCAACTGACTGAGCCACCCAGGCGCCCACTCTCAACACTGCCAATGAAAATTTAAATTAGGACAGCCTTTTGAGAGGGCAAGTTGATTTCGTTTTGTTTTTACCGTTTTCTTCTTTTCAAAATACTCTCTTTCCTTGACTTCTGTTAACAGGTCCCTCTCTTCATTTTCCTCTTGCCTTTCTTGTCTTCTTTGCTGATTTTTAGCCGCTCATTCTTAAGGCCTTGGAGTTCTGTCTGACTCCTTTTCTTTTTAATGAATTACACTTTCTCCCCAGATCTTATCTACTTGTGCCCTGGAGTTATCCCCTGTAGGTGACAACTATACAGAGGTGGTAACTTGTAAGTAAATTTTACCCCAAATTTCTCTCCTGAACATTCCTCTTCAACAATCTGAACTCATGCTCTTCAAAAGTATCCTCAAAAGTGCCCGGCAATCCTACCATCCCTTGCTGGTCACTTCACTTCCCCATTCTCCAAAAATTAGGATAGCATTTCGCCTTCTGGAAATCCTCCTCAAACCTTGAATATCCTCTCACGTTCCCTCTCACTCTCAACAGAAAACACTGTATTTCAAGGAGACCATCAAAATTTTAAAAACCTCCCTCAACTTTCACCACTAACTGTTCATCCCTTCTTCCACCGCATTCCTCCTCTCCGAGGACGATCCCTTAGGACCTGCGCTCTCCAACCACAAATCTCTCCTGCCTTCTCAGGAGCCTTGCATTATTATTCAGCATTCCCTCACTCATGTTCTCTCTCAATATAAAGAAAGATTCACTCATTGTAAACTGCACGGTTATCAAACACAAATATACATATTCCTTAATTCAACAAGTCTACTTCTACGAATTTATACAAAAAACTAACAAAAAGATTTAACTGCAAGAATATTCACCCTAGTGTTTTCTCAACAGCTAAAAATTACAACCTCTATAATAACGGAAAACGATTCCATACACTATAATACTTCTATACTATGACCTACTACAGAGCTATTAAAACTGTTACTTTTTTCCCCACGTGGAAACATTTACAATTTATAGTCAAGAAAAAAATAGAAGGCTTCAAAACAGTACAAATTTTACAAACCCATTTTTGTAAGAAAGAAGTGTAATACATATTTATAAGCTCCAAATACACTCTGGTTACTAAAATGTTCAACAAACTGGGTGAATGGGATTACAAGTGGGTTTATTTTCTTTTTACTTACCTAAAATTTCGGAGTTAGCAAAAAACCCCACAAATACATATATGTAATATATAATACACACACACACATACATATACAATTGAACAGATTCTATTACACTGACAGAAAAATCTAAATACTAAGCAAAGAGAAGTACAGTATTAAGGAGCACAAAAATTGAAATGAGAGGATAAAGTATACAATTATCATTAATTCATTTTAAATTAAAACATGTTATTTGGGGAGAGAAAATGTTTTTAATAATTAATAAAATTTTCCAGTTTCTTTTGAATCCTCATAAAACCTACCTTCATGTTGGGGTGACACTTTTTACATAAAGCCAAAAAGTGAAATAAGGTCTTCTCTACAGGAGACTAGATAAAGATGAATAAACTCTAATACGTTCATACAAAGGAACACTGCTCATCAGTAAAAAAAGAACAAGTTACTAATACATATGACCTAAATAAATCTCAAAAACATTATGCTGAATGAAAAAGGCTTACACAAAGGTAATGCTACATGACTCCATTTAAATGAAGTTCTAGAATAGGATAAACTGATCTACAATGGGGAAAAAATTCAGAATAGGGGTGAGAGAGTTGACTGGGAAAGGCAAGCAGGAAGTTTCTGGGCTGACATTAATGTTCAACAACATGAAGTCGTACTACACAGGTGCATGCATTTATCAAAATTCAAAACTCATCCAATGGTTTACTAGGATTTGTGCCTATTAGAACTCTAGCTAATGATATGCATGCTGAAACGTTTAGAGTGATCTATAATGGTGTCTACAACTTACTTCACAAGCATCCCTCTTTTAAAATAGGTCTTAATAGATAGAGAGATACAAAGACACACAACACGTAATTTTAAAAAAGATAGGAGCCAGGTGCTGGGTAAAATTCTCTCAACTCTTCTCTATGTCTGAAATTCTCATAATAAAATACTGGAGGGGTGCCTGGGTGGCTCAGTGTGTTGGGCCTCTGCCTTCGGCTCACGTCATGATCTCAGGTTCCTGGGATGAAGCCCGGCATCAGGCTCTCTGCTCAGCAGGCAGCCTACTTCCCCCTCTCTCTCTGCCTGCCTCTCTGCCTACTTGTGATCTCTCTCCCTCTGCCAAATAAATAAATAAAATCTTTTTTAAAAATGAATAAGATAAAATAAAATACTGGAAAAATATAACTTTCAGTAAAATACTGGAAAAATTTAACTTTCAGCAAACTATGTGGTTAAATATATGTATCTGAAGGCGGGAAAATGAACAGAAACATTCCTAGTTCTTCAATTACCAAATGATTTAACAACTGGGAGTAATTTCTCAAATGGTAGAAGACACAAGACACTAAAAGATTTGAGCAATCAATAGCCATTTTTGTAAATTCACAAGCATTTCTACAAGTTGACAAATATGGCTGCTTTCTTGGGCACTTCATTTGTAAACTCTCTTTGTGCAATGTATCCTTAATTTATTATAGGTGACATAATAAAGAGACAAGAGTTATAAAAATGTCATAGCCAGGGGTGCCTGGTTGGCTCAGTGGGTTAAAGCCTCTGCCTTCAGCTTAGGTCATGATCTCAGGGTCCTGGGATCAAGCCCCTCATTGGGCTCTCTTCTCAGTGGGGAGGCTGCTTCCCCCTCTCTCTCTGCCTGCCTCTCTGCCTACTTGAGATCTCTCTCTCTCTCTGTCAAATAAATAATAAAATCTTTTTTAAAATGTCACAGCCAGTTATGGAAACAATTACATATACCTTAATACTAACTGTATGTTAGGTATGAAAAGGCACAGGATATAGGTCAAAACAGACCACCAACTATTCATCAAATTTTCTCCTAAAGGACATGGAAGATACTAATAAATAATCACATTTAAATTGTTAACTTATAATACAATAACTTACCTAAAACTTTTTAGGAAACATAAGCTGTTTTAGTCCTATAGTCATCATAACAAAATCTTGTTTACATATTTAAAATATTTTTAAATCTTTGCAAAAGAAAATGACATGAGGGCCTCAGAAAAATCCTTCCCAATAAAGGGTTTATCATTCTGTAGATGATAAACATCAGCTACAGAAAATACAATAAAATAACCTGGAAGAAAAGAATTGAAATCTTCATAAATTTGATATGGATAATTTAGTTTTTGAATATAATCTCTCTAGAGATTTATATAGTATATATTACTATATGTATGTGTGTATATATGTTTATGAAGTTGCATATACAAAAAAATCTATATATGCTACACTCTGAGTGATTTAAGGGCTTTTCAAGAGTTATTATTTGATTTTTCAATAATTCTGTGATTTTTGTCATGCACACTGATACTGAACGCAACCCCCAGATGAGATGTAACTCCACCATATGATATGGCCTACCACAATAATTCCCCATCCCCAAATATTCTCTATCAGTTATGTTAATAAGTCTAAAGAAGGTTCATTCCTTTAACAAATATTTAGTCAAAGCTTCTAGCAGCCAAGCATGAGGACAGACACTGGATACACAATGCCCGCTAGATCACATGATGCCAAGCTTCACAGAATGTACAAGGCATTGGTGGGGGAGAGGTATTAGAGACAGCAAATGAGTAAACAAAGATATAAGTACGTGTTTATGGTTAAAACCATGAAAGCAAGTTACAGGGTGGAATGATGGAAAAAAGAGAGAGAACTTGCTTATGGTTATTAGGTCTGACCTCTCTGAGGAGATGATATCGAAGCCCAGCCCTAACGACCAAGCAGCAGCCAGCTCTGCAAAGAGCAGAGGGAAGAGTATCCCCTCAGAAGTGACAGCACGGGCAAAGGCCCTGAAGGAAGATGGGCCCTGTAGGTTGAAGTAACCAAAAGTCCAGTGATGTAACTACGGGACAAACTGCAGACAACGGTAGAATCAGTGTCATCGAGGCTTTAGTAAGAATGTTGGATTTTATTCTCAAGGTAAAAGAAAATCATTGAAGGGTATTAAAAGGGAGAATGACATGACTAGATGGAGATCTACTTTGTGGAGAAAGAGTTGTAAAGGGCAAGAATAGAAGCTAAAGTCGTGGTACAGACAAAAGAAAAAGAGGAACAGTGTGAACTTGGAAGTGGAAGGGAAGATCTGAGATACTCTGACAGTAGAACTGGTTAAGATTTGCTCATAACGCAAGGGGGAGGGAGACAGTATGAGCAACTACATACATGATGGTGCCATTAACTAAGGTGACAGATGAAGAGAACAAGTTTGGTCGTGGTGGTGTCAGAAGGGTTAGCAGGGAATCAAGACCAATTTAGACATGGTATCTCTGAGATGCCCGCAGGACAGCCAAGAGGATATGATGAGTAGACAGCTGGATTTAGGTCAGAGGATGGAACTTAGGGGCGCATCAATCAGGTTCTTTAAACTGACCTGGATGTCTATAAAATACAAACGGGCCACCCTCCAGATACTCTGCATCAGAATGACCACGCGCATGAGCTCTTTAACATGTTCAAGCGATTCTGACATCAAATGGAGTCTAAGAACCACTTATGTAAACAGATTTTAATGTTATATAGTTCATCACCTAAGGATATAGCTCTTTGGAGAAGAAAACAATAAGCAATAATATAATGGTTTGACCAATAAATCAAGAGTTATCTAATGTCCTCCAGTCTTACATCATTATAGAGGTAACACTGTTCTAATTGGCCATTCTTTCAAATGGCATTTACTAAAGGCCACTCTGAAGGTGAACAATTTTTTATTTCAGAAATATTTGCTTACAAAATACACATGAAATACCTCACAATGAGTCAATCAAGGTTCAGAAAGGTCGAGAATCATACCCAAAGGACTTACAATCAACAAGAGACAAAATTCACAATTCAAGATAACACCAATTACAATCTGCTTTCCACAACACAAAAAAGCCACAAAGTTCATGACTACAAAGCTCACCATCTGTCACATGTCATGTGCAAAAATGATTACAGTTGACCCTTGAACAACACCTGCTTGAAGTACATGGGTCCACTAACAAGCAGATAAATACAACACAGTACTACAAATGTATTTTCTCTTATGATTTTAACACTCTTTTCTCTAGCTTACCTTATTAATTATACCTTACATATATATATATCTATATAACACCTTATTATTATAACACAGCATATAATACATATAACATACAAAATATGTTACTTGACTTACTTGACGAGTAAGACTTAAGGTCAACGGTAGGCTATTAGTAGCCAAGTTTTAGGGGGTGCGGGAAGTCAAAAGTTACACGTGGATTTTCAACTGAGTGGGGGTTGGTGCCCTTAACCCTCATGTTGTTTAAGGGCCAACTGTATAGCAAGAGAAAATGGGGTGAGTGCCTTAAGAGAAACAGAAGGGACAGTGAAAGTAAGAAGGAAAAATTACTTCTCCATTTTCACTACTTAAATGATTTATAAATGCAGAAACTATAAATTCTACCTTTCAAAGTATCCAAAAAACCTATTAATAGCAAAAGTGTTTTACTTCTATACAAAAAGCCCTGAGGGGGGAGGTAGGAAAAGAAAAAATGAAAGAAGATGGGATTGGGAGGGAGACAAACCATAAAAGACTCAATCTCAAAAAACAGACTGAGGGTTGCTGGGGGGGAGGGGGGGACGGGAGAGGGTGGTGGGGATATGGACATTGGGGAGGGTATGTGCTATGATGAGTGCTGTGAATGTGTAAACCTGGCGATTCACAGACCTGTACCCCTGGGGATAAAAATACATTATATGTTTATTTAAATAAATTAATTAATTAAAAAAAAAAAAAAAGCCCTGAGACTCTACCTAATTTAACATACTACGTCTTCATAGACTTTGGGTCTTTAATTTAAAAAAACAAACAAGGGTACCTGGGTGGCTCAGTTGGTTGGGTGTCTCCCTTTGGCTCAGGTCCTGGGCTCCTGGGATTGTGCCCCAAGTAGGGTTCCCTGCTCAGCAGGAGGCCTGCTTCTCCCTTTCCCTCTGCGCTGCCTTACCTGAGCCCGCTGCCCTACCCGAGCCCCCGGGGTTTGAGCTCTCTCATGCACATGCTCGCACTTTCTCTCTCTCTCAAATAAAAGTCTTTAAAAATAAAAAATTAAAAATTTAAAAAGAAAAAACAAAAACTACCTAGACAGTATGGCCAAATGTACAAATACAATATACAAAGCTATACAATGGCTACAAAAGCCCTTATAAATCCCAACTCCTTATCTGCCTGAGGTCACAAAACAAGTCATCTGGGGCTGACCTCAGGTGTCCTCATCAGTAAAATGAGAACACAGAGTTTGGGATAAAGAACCTATTCACCTTATAGGCACTATCCTTGATAGTTATTATTGGAAGAACATACAAATAATAATCTATAACTGTCAGATTTTATTTTTACATAGAATGCTGGATTTTGCTTCAAGTGTATACTTTCAACCATCTGCCTTAATACAGCAGAACTAGTAATGTTTCTGAAAATGTTGACAAATCGGGATACCTGGGTGGCTTAGTCGGTTAAGCCTCTGCCTTGGGCTCAGGTCATGAACCGGGTCCTGGGATCAAGCCCCATGTCCAGCTCCCTGCTCAGGAGGAAGTCTGCTTCTCAGTCTGTCCCTCCCCCTGCCTCACACGCGTACTCTCTCTCTCTCATTCTCTCTCTCTGATGAATAAATAAAATCTCAGATGAATAAATAAAATAAATGAAAATGTTGACAAATCGTCTTTGCTGACTGCCCCTGACTAGAATCAATCAGGACTACAAACTCAAGGTCACTCTGTACTTACCTTTTCACAACAGTTTTAATGCTTGTAAATTGTTCCTTACCCCCAAGCTAGATAGACTTCAAATTCCTGGAAGGCAGCTGTGTCTCGTACACTTCTGATCATTCAATATCTGCGTGGTTACTATGTGCCTGGCACTGATCTAGGTCCTGACAACACAGCAGTGAACAAAGTAAAGTCTCTGCCCTCCTCAAAGCTAATACTCCAATGAGATAGGAGATACTAATATATATCAATTAGTGATAAGGGATATTTAAAAAAAAGGAGGGAAGGAGGGCTAGAAAATACTGTAGGAGCTGGAAGGTTGCTATGTTACACAGGGTTATCAGGGAGAGCTTCACATATAACTGAATTCTGAGTAAGTGGAGCAAGTCACACAGATTTCTGGAGGGTAGGAGTCATGGGGGGTTGGGGGGAGGCAAGCGCAAAAGCCCTGAGGCAGAACATTAATTATTATGTGGGGAAAATTCTAAGAAGGCAAAGGGGTGGGGCATAATAGAGACATATAGGAGGGCAGGCTCTGAGAGCAGAAGAGTGCCATGATCTGATTCACGTTTTAAAGAATCACTCAGATTTCTGTAACAAGAAGAGAGAATAAGGAATAAAAGCAGTGAACCTCATTAAAACCCTGCAATAATCCACGGGAGCCATAATGGTAGCCTGAACCAAGTGAGTGATGACGATGATTAACTGGGCTTGAGTTACATTTTGAAGAGAGAACCCACAAGATTTGATGAACCGGATGTGAAAAGAGAGAAAGATGAACCAAGGAGATATTTTAAAAGATTAGGAAAAGTAGACTTGCCATTAACAAGACAATAAAGTCAGTGAAGCAATTTTCCCAGAATCTAGCAAACTGCCCAGCACAGAGTAGACACTCAAATGCTTGTGAATTAAATTTAACTGAATAAACTCCCAAAATGAAAGGGTAAACTCAATGTATTGCTTTCTATTTGCTCTAATTTCTTTTAGTAATGTTTGCCAATTACACAAAGACTTAGCCGCTAACACAGTTCACGTGCTTACAAGGAAACATTACACAGCACACAGCAACACAGCGACTAATCCTCACATCTCAAGTACCGGTTTCAGTTTTAAATTTACAATTCTCCTGGACAGAAGAGAAATCTGCTATGAAAGCTCTGTGACAGCCTGAGGATTCTTACACCCGAAGTAATTAACCTGTTCCTTAATGATGTCATATTCCTGGAAGGTAGAGCAGTGCAAACAGAACCCCCTAAGCCAGAATTAATTGAAAATAATAACACTTCATGATAAATTTTCAGAATGGGACAAGACTGAACAAGTCCCCTAAAAAAATAAGTCATCAGTCATCAGTATTTTTTAATCTTTTTTTTTTTTTTACCTCCAGCATAAGTCCCTTCAAAACAAGTTTAATGAAAAACTAAAATCTGCCCGAGAATGTGAAATTTCGCACATCTTCCCCCAAGCTGGCACTTTTCCTGCCAATCAGTGAAAAGGAGCTTCACTTAGGGAAGAACTGGGTATCCTCACTTTAGCACTTCTTAGGCGTACTCCCAGACTTTTAATCCAGCACCCGTACTATATAGCTCCAGGAAGAGCCACAAAGTTAACAGACAGATACTAAAAGGAATTCTAAAATAAAAAGTTTTCACCCAGTCCTGCCTTCCGGTTACTTTAAAAACTTAACTGAACCTTAAAAAAAAATAAATAACTGAAGTTTAAGTATCATCTCTTTCACACGAGTTTCCCTAATGCCCCACCCTAACCTAATGTGTTAAAAAAAAAAAAAATGCGCGTACAACTTCCAGCGAAAATACAGCGTAACAACCTAGATCATTCTGAGAAGCTGATCGCACTGAATTCAGCAACAGGCAGTACTTCCTTTTTCCTATCAGTAAACGGCCTTGAACGAATCCAAACAAATCTGAAATGCCAGCCAGATTCCCCGTATCTCCCCCGCTCCCTCCCCCCACCCCCCAAAGCTGGCCTGGAAACACAGCAGCCAGTGACCACAGAGCTGAACAGAAAAGAACCAGTGGTAAGCAAAAACAATGATTTTTAGAGGCAGGGAGGTTAGGAGCCGGGTTTTCCACCACCATCTACTCTCGAGTCAGAGCCGGCCGCCCCACAATCACGTTCCCAACAGAGCGGCGCGCGTTCTCCTCCCGCTCCGAGGGCCCCCGCACGCGGATTAGAGGCGAGGTGGAGAGGAGAGCGAACCGCCTCGGGTGAAGGGAGTGCCCAAGGGGTGCCCGGGCGCCCGGGGAACGGAGCGCAAATAAGCACGCGTGCCAAGGATGAATGCGGCGTCCCTCAGGAGCGGAGTGCTCAGCGCCTGCCACAAAACGTGGAGGGCAGGGAGCCCTAATTGGGCTTTCCTCCCGGGGGGACAGGCTGGAGGGGCTACAGGTTCAGGACCCCCTAAGGCCGGGCCCAGAAGGCTACTATTTCCCCGTAAAAGGGTGGGGCACACGGGGGAGCCAGGTGGGGGCTGCTGCTGCTGCTGCTGCTTCGTCCCTCCTGTCATCACCGCCATAGGGGACACCCTAAAGAGGAGAGTGGGGACTCGGTGGGGGAGGGGAGCACCACAGCCAGTGGGGCAGCGGGCCCCGAGGGGGCGGCGGGCGCGCGCCAGGGAGAGGAGAGGGCGCGACCCCGGCCGGGAGCCCGGGAGGTGCGAGCACCCGCCGGTCTCTGGAACGCCAGCGCTTCCCGGTCCCCGACGAGGGGAAGCGGGAAGGGGCCACCCTCCTCCCCGCCCCCACACTCACCATGTAGAGGGTGAAGGGCAGGCCGAGCAGAAAGAGCCACAGGTAGAGGTGCAGCGCGTTCACGAAGGTGGCCTGGTGCGGGTCGTAGTACCAGCCCCCGCTGAGCGCGGCCCACACCCCCTGCCGGAGGATCTGCAGCGTCTGCGACCCCATCCCCACCCGGCGCCGCCGCCGCCGCCGCCGCCGCCGTCCCCGCCCCGGCCCCAGCTCGGCCTCGGTCGCCGGAGCCCGCAGCTGCCCCGTCTATCCCCCTCCGGAGCTCCGGGAGAGCGGGCCGGCGCTCCGGCGGTCGCTAGGGCTGCTGCAGGAGGAGGAGGAGGCAGCTAACGAGTAGGAGGAGGAGGAGACCGAGGAGGCGGCGAGCGGCGGGGCGGAGGAGAGCGGAGAAGAGGAGGAGACCAGCCTCCACAGCGCCGCCGCCATCTTGTCTCCTAACACCCGGAGCCAGAGCCAGGCCCCCGCGCCCGCGGCCCGCCAGCGCCGCCGCCGCCGCCGCCGTCGCCGCGACCCCCGCCGGCCACCAGCCTCGGACCCGGCGGACAGGGAGGCCCGGCGCCCGGGAGGGACCGGGAGCAAGCCGCGCCCCCTCCAGCCCCTCCTCTCCTCTCCCTCCGCCCCCCGGGCCGGCTCCCCGCGGGTGCGCGCAGCGCCTCGGCCACCGCGGGCGCCTCCTGCCGGCGCCCGGGAGAAGAGCGCGCGGACGCGGACGGGGCCCCGGGGGCGGGCTCTGGGACACCCCTTTCTGCGCGGGGAGAACCACCCTGCCAGGTGCGTTGACCGGTACCCAACGCGAGCCTTCACTCTCCCAAACCCGGTCTCTAGAACCTCGTCAGCATCCTGGCCGACGTTTTATGATGTTTATGGAACACCTGGGAACAGTGAGGCTAGTATCTGCGATGCTTATTAAAGGCCCGGGAGAATTCTATACAGCTGGTGACTAATGAAAAGTCACAAATGCGCCCAATGTGAGCAAGAACTGTGTTGGCCCTTGGCGCGAGCTGGAGGCCCTCGGGTGAGAAAAATAGCCACGCCAGGTTGGAAGGATTTACTACTTCCAAAGGCAGATAAATTAATAGAAGTTTCAAGCGATGGAACAGGATGGAGTAGACAGATTTATCACTTTATACGGTGATTTTATAGTTTAACGTAGCCATTTTTATAAGTGGACCAATCTAAACAGCGTTGAAAGATTAACTGTGACTCCACCCCAAGTCACAATAGGGTCTCGCAGTTCTCTTTTTTACTGCTGTACACTGGGAATCATTCCTGGCTCTTTGTAATGTTTATAAGGCATGTCTGATCTCATTGAATGAATTTTTCCCGCTAAGTTTGAGTTTATTATAGCAATAAATGTATTCGATATTCCTGTATTAAAACTGCTATAATTAATGAAAAAGCAAGAAAGCCAAAAAACTGGTGCTGTTTTAAGAAGAGTATTGAAAAACCATTGTAATACCTCCTGGTGCCATCCCACTCTACAGTTCAAACATTTTCCTACCCATTTCATTTGACCTGCAGAACGCTCAGGTAGCGGCAGCGTAGAGGCTATTATTTTATGGGTGAGGAAGGGGAAGTGCAAAGTAAGTGATTGCCCATGTTCTCCTGCGTAATTGTGGTTGAGAAGACCTCTGAAAGCTTATCAGTCATTCTAACTGCACCGACTGGAATTAGAAGCTTATTTCTCAGCACCCTCCACCTTATAGAAGCTTATTTCTCAGCACCCTCCACCTTATCCGTTCAGACAAGAATTTGGAACTGATCAACACTGCCCCGCAGCTTTCGGTTATCTGTGGTCCTTTTAAACGTTATGACCAGTCATTCTCCAAGTGTAATCCCAGGAGCAATTGTGTCAACACCGTCTGAGAACTCTGTCAGAGATGCAAATTCTCAGGCACCACTCCAGAGAAGCTCTGGGTGTGGGACCCAGCAATCTGTTTTAACAAGCCCTTCAGAAGATTCCAGTGTGCCGGAAAGGTTGAAACTACCATTGTAGGACACTGTCCCCCAGCCTTGATTACTTTATTTCCTTATAACCACAAAGCCATCAAGTTCCGAGCACCTTCACATTGTGAGACATGAATGAACACTGGCCAAAATATACTTTAAACTATATGAGTATGTCTGAAAGAACGATCGAGTTTAAATAAGGCAATTTTACAATTAAAATAATGGCGTTGAGCCTTGGTCTTAAATACAAGGTATTGTCAAGTGTTCATTTGTTTCTCCCAGAAGAGACAGGAAAGCTCCCTGAGCCGATTTTGGAATTGATCCCAAGCTCTTCCGACACAAACAAAGATGTAAACAAGGATAAAATTCCAATACCACTTCAGTTTCCACACCAGCAAATATCTGCTTTAGTTTAATGTAAAAGGATTAACTGTAATAAGGGTGAGGTAGATTGGAAGAAGTGGAGACCAGACCTAGATACATCATGGAATCGGAGGCAGACCCAGCTGGCATGAGCAAGCAGCCAGAAGACAGTATCTGGAGGGTGTGGAATGGGCTGTAGCCAGGAAGGCAGCCAGCAGGAGCCTGGTTCAACACAGCGAATGCAAGTGTTGTAAGTCAGTAGGCAGCTGGAACACAACCTTGGGCAGTCCAGCAGCAGACAAAAATTGGGAAATCATGGCAAGCATTAAGAAAATGTGCTGCTTATAGCAAAGCCCCAGCTTCAGTGCTTTCTTCCAGGTCTGGATTCCTCTCCCTATAAGGGACTGATGAGAGAATCCAGGTCCTTGAGATAATGTGCTGGGCAAGTACGCAGGGCAAGGACTTGGGTTCAGGGCTGCAAGACAAGTATCCAAAGGCCAGATTTGACAGACAGAGGGAGACTTAGAAGCAAAGAAGGAACTTAATGCCTAGAACTGAGACCAAATTTCACATTGATGGCAGTTGCCTTGGGTTGAGTTCCCAGAGATTTAATACAGAACTCGCAGTCCCTTCTATTATGGGTTGGGAGAGATCCAGGAGCCTAGAGATGAGAGTCCAGTGACACCAGCCACTGAATAAAGGGGGTCAGCAGAATAAGCAGGCCCAGAAGGTAAAAAAAGGCAGCTATAGACTACATTTTTCAGCTCTGGACTGGTAAATGCATTTTAGAAAAATGCTAATTAACTTACTTAGCAATTGAAAGAATTCAACAAAATGGAGGAACTTTTTGAAAGACTGTCTTTGGAGTGGGGGTCACAGGGGAGAACCCTATAATGCTTTTTATCTGTATCTCTCAAAACGTTTATGAATGCTGCCACAATAAGATTTCTCTTATATGGACAGGAAGCCAAGGCACAGAGAGGTTAAATGGTTTGCCCAAGGTAATATCGCTTAAAATGTAAGAGCAATGTAAAAACTAAGGAATCTAATTTGCTAAGTGTTAGTCCTCTGAGCCCTGTATAAAAGCTATTAATAATGTCACACTTAGCATGTCAAAGTTAGCAGCAGTGACATACTACCAAACCACCACCTGACATTTGCTCATCTTTCAGCTAATTCTATTAAAATTATACTTCCTGACTACTTCATGGGCCCTTTGAGGACTGGGAATGCTCTGAGAGCAGGTACTCCCCTTGTGCCTGAAAGGAACAAAGCTGAATGTTCAAAGCCTTCCTTTAAAAAGAGAGAGAGAGAGAGAGAGAGAGAGAGAGAGATTTATTTATTTGAAAGAGAGAGTGAGAGGAAAGGAAGAGAGCATGAACAGGGGGAGGGGCAAAGGGCGAGGGAGAAGCAGACTCCCCACTGAGCTGGGATCATGACCTGAGCCTAAGGCAGATGCTTAACCAACAGAGGCACCCAGGTGCCCCTGTGCAAAGCTTTCTAATAACCCCCCAACCCAAGCCCCCCTTGGAGCAAAGGTGAACAAACTGCAGCTCTGGTCAGTTTATACAGCAACAATTATGTACTTTGGACGTGACAGCCCACATGTCCTGCCAACAACCTAAATGTAGCAGGTACCCATGTTTTGTTTTGTTTTGTTTTCCCTCAATCCAAACCAGCCCTTCTTATTTATTTTTCTTAGTGAAACCAGTATTTTCCATCTAGCTCAGACTTTAAAGCTCCTATACCCTCCCCCCTTGGTCTAGTCACTTGCAGTCTTTGTCCTGCATAATCTTGCCTTCACACTGCGGATCAGCCATCCTAGTGGATTCCTCATCCACCAAATACCTCTATTGCCTCCCTTCAAAAACCATTCTACATTCCACCAACAAATTAATCCCCCTAATCCACTTTTTCTGTGCCCCTCCTTTTCTCAGAAGCTTTCCATTCCCTTCTGGTGCCTATAATCGGAATCACTCTATCTGCTCTAACTTAGCTCCCACTACCCCCAAGCATAAACCATTTTGACTGGCAAACATCAGCATACCCACTTACTTAATGTTATTTATTTACCAGCCCATCCACTTATTAATCTCTGCCTCTATGCTCCTACTGACACCATTTGCCTTATCTAGAACAACTTACTCCTTCATCTGCCTACTAAAATCTGTTTTGAATACTTCAAATCCATTCATCTATTTCCTGAATGGCCTAAAGCACTCATATGTTCCATTCATTTAGCACTTAAATGTGTGCTACTTTGTATCCCTCCAACCAAACTGCACATTCCTTGAGGGCAAGGCACTTCTCAGCCTGTCCCACAATGCCTAGCAGAAGGCTGTTCAGGGCAACGGACACTCAGTCCATGTAAGTTGAAAAAACAAAACATTACAGAAAGCAGCAACTTTTCAGTTAAAGATTTTATCTGTTTTAGGGTTCACTTGGTAAGTCTTCAACATTCGAAAACATTATCATCAGCTTGGAAGAAATATGGAATAGAGATGAGGATCATTTGGAAGAGAAGGGAAGTGCCCTAGAGTCCTTCCCTAATTCTCTTTTTGGTTATTTGCTATTTACCACTTTCTATCCCATCAGAAAAGTAAATGTCAAAGCGGGGAAGGGGAACTTCCCAAATCTTACATTATATAATTATAAAATACCAATATCTGGATATGGAGCTAAATAAGCTCATTCTTTTGGGAAATCTCAATTCAATCTACTGTTTTGTTTTGTTTTACTTTTTTTTTAAGTTTTTATTTATTCATTTACTTAAGTAATCTCTATGCCCAACATGGGGCTCAAACTCACCACCCCCGAGATCAAGAGTTGCATGATCTTCAGTCTGAGCCAGCCAGGTGCTCCCCTATTATGGTTTCCAAGTGCCAATTCTACATGAGGACTACTTTAGAAAATATTGTAACTGACAGTAAATAGTTCAGTAATTCTTGCTATGGTTTGGGGTCATCTTAAGGGTATCTTCTGTTATATCTCAAAATCCCAATTCACTTTTCTTAAACTCACGCCCCACACTTTTGGGACAGGGCAGTGAAAAGAAAGGGGAAGTGTATAAGATATTGTAAAACTCCCCAAATGCTGGGAATCCCTGAATTAGAAACGGTATGCGGGTGTATTACTTCCCATCTTTTCCCATGAAAGGATTCTTCTATGTCAGTGGATGGCTGATGTGTTTAGCTGTACCATATTAAAGAACTGGCCTACCTTTCTGTTTCACCCAAAGTAACGTGATTCTGGCAGGACCTATTGGGCCAACTGATCTAGTTGGGGGATTCTGTGAGGAGCTCCCCTGGTTAGTAACTTCTGGTGTCCTCTAGAGCACCTGCCTGTCCTCTAGAGCATAGCAGAAATGAGAGTTGTCGCCTCTGGAAGCTAGATGTCTGGCCCTTCTGGAAAGGAGCACCAAGAACATTCCTTGATGGGAAGTGGTGTCTGGAAGTAGAATATCATGGAATCAACCAGTGTTTCAGTCCAGAGGTTTTTTTGTTTGTTTGTTTTTAATTTTATTTATTTGACGAAAAGAGAGAGAGGGAGAGAGAGGGGGAGAGCAAGCACAAGCATGGGGAATGGCAGGCAGGAGAGAAGCAGGGTCCCCGCTCAGCAGGGAGCCCAATGCTGAGCTCGATCCTAGGACACTGGGATCATGACCTGAGCTGAAGGCAGACACTTAATGACTGAGCTACCCAGATGCCCGTAAGAGTTTTCTACTTTCTAAGTCTGTCCTAGTCCCAACTCAAGAAATCCAAGCAGAATTGAAGAATCCTGGGGGATTCTATGTTGTGGACCCATTGCATTTAGTTTGGATTGCTTCATTCATTCATTCACTCATTCATTCATTTAAAGGGGCTCCCTGCCCAATGTGGGGCTTGAACTCATGACCCTGAGATCCAGAGTCACATGCTCTACCAACTGAGCCAGCCAGATGCCCTTCAACTGCTTTTTCTAATGGCAAAGATAAACAATGATGTAATAAAAAGATCTTTCCCTTGGAGATTTTTCACAGCTTTCTTTATGGAAAACTTGACAGCACATGAGACTGTGTTTCTTAGGAGTTTTGTTTGTTCCTTTGGTTTGGGGTTTTTATTTTTATTTTTGTTTTTTTGCCTATTGCACCGGGACTCAGCAGCTGTTAATATACATAACCATTTCCTAATTACGCACAAATGGTATACTTTGTATATATGTCCCAGGACAGTGATATTTTCAGGATAAAATCTTCCAAATAAATCAATAGAGGTCATGATGCAAAGTAAAACTCCCGGTCCGTCCAGTTTTCTCCCTCTCCTCAGTATTTCCATCTTTGAAACTCATTATGCTCTCACATCCTATGACAAGTGTTTTTCAATGTGTAGTCCATGAATCCCCCCCCCCCCCAGTCACAATCTATTAAGAATGTAGAACTCCAAACTCTGGCACATCTATACACAGGGTCCTGGAAAACTCCTCCACTGTTGGCAATCCCTGAAATAGAGAATTAATATAAGCATCTTTTGTCTTCCATCTTTCGCTGTTAAAAGATGGAATTCCAAGCAGCCAATGGAACACTGAAGAAACTTTTTTTTTAAATGTTTATTTATTTAAATAATCTCTACACCCGCATGGGACTCGAACCCACGACTGAAAGATCAAGAGTCACACGTTCCACCAACTGAGCCAGCCAAGCACCCCTACACTGACTGAGCTTTCAACAGCTGATATGGATTGATCTTTAAGATATATGGCTAAGTGGGGGGCGGGGAGGAAAGCCTAGGACAGTATGTATAATATGCTGTTGTTTGCATAAAGAAAAAAAGGCATATTTTGTATGGAATTAAGTATTGAATGTCCCTAACAGAACATCTGAGACAATGGCAGCAGGAGTTGCCACGGGGGTGAGAGAAAGACTTACTTTTTGTTGTGTATCTTTTGTACTTGATGAGTTTTATGTCACGTTCATGTTACCCAATTTTAAAGAGGTAATTAATAAGTTGGAAAATAATGCAGATCCCTAGGTTCTGCTTAAGTCTTAGTAAATTGAAATCTCTCTCACAGGGCCAAGAGATCTACATTTTTAAGCACCCTATTCTGTAAACCAGGATTGAGAACCACTGTCCCCAACCTTTCTTTTTTTTTTTTTTTAATTCCTTCTTTTCTTTCTCTTGACCCCTCTACCACCACCACCACCTCTCCTGTCCTCACTTCCTCATCCAGTGTAGGTCTCAGGGTTTCACAGTTCGATCATTCCAAGACCAGTGTTTTTTTCACTCCTTCCCCTCCCCTCCTTGCCATCCACTAAAACCACAAATCAGGATGCATCTGCCTTTCCGACCTTCAGCACACAGGTTCACTTCCCAGGTTCTAATCTCAGCTGTGACCTGGATTCTCCCTGACGATTCTTTCGTTCTTACTCAGTAACTCGTAATGTCTTTTAAAAGGTCACCAATGTTCTCAAAACATATATACTCCTCTTGCTCCCATAGCACAAAGAAAACAGACGATATCAGACTGGCATCCCTCGATTCCCTGCCTTCCTACTTCTATATCTACGTACACACCCATCCTCTCTTCTCTCTCTCTTTTTCTTTTCTATCTGCAGTCTCTGGACCCTTCTCCTGTAATCTCTGAACCATACGCAATCTGTTAACCTTGGCTCCTTGGGCACCAAAAGCATTCTCTTTCTACTGATTCTTTCCTTCAGCCTACAGACAAGCACTCTCCTCCGCAAGCCTTCTGTGTGCTCCAGCACCCACCCTCTTTCTTCTCTCCTTTCCAGCCAAGTTTCTTAGGAGTGGAGTGATGGAGGGTGCCTGGGTGGCTCAGTTGGTTAAGCATCTGACTCTCAATTTCGGCTCAGGTCATGATTTCAGGGTTGTGAGATCGAGCCCTGTGTGGGGCTCTGTGCTCAGCCAGGAGTTTGCTTCTCTCCCTCTCCCTCTACACCCCCTGCTCCGGCATGCTCTCTCAAATCAATCAATCAATCAATCAATCAATCAATCTAAAAAAGGAAGGAAGGAAAGAAGGGAGGAAGACTCTTCACCTGCCTTGAACTTAACTCTGGTCACTGCTCTGGCCCAAGTCACCAGTGATTTCCTAGTTGCCAAGTCCAGCAAGGCACTTCTCAGTCCCTGCTTTATTTGACCATTTTGCTCCTGGGTCATCACTCTTTCTTCCTGGTTTCCTCTCACCTCCTTCCCTGATTATCCCAGACTTGGTCTCCTTTGTGGAGTCCTCCTCTTCTGCTCCTCCAGGGTTGTCAGTGGATTAAGAAGGGAAAAAAACTTCCTATCGCCCACTTCCAAGAGATGCAACGCTCCCCCAGCCTGAGTCCTGTAGTGACCCTCAGCCTGTGGGAAATACCAGAAAGTGAAAACAAAGTCCAATGAGCAGCGATTAGAAACACCCCACCTCAAAAGTGTTTGTGAAAATTAGTGTCTCAAGAGCAGAAGACTGAGCTCTGCGGTATTACAGCTATGATCTAAATTTGCTTTGGGGGTTTTGCTGGCTTTAAATCCCTTTCTCCTAATAGCCTCAGGTTACTACAAGTTCTTAAACTTCCCAATCTCTAATTTATGAAGAGCTTTTTTATAAGCGTTTATTTATTTAGCCTTCAGGCCTGTATTTTGAAAACCTGACATTAACTTATTGGGATTTGCTTGGCCCAGCCTCTCTACCAATCTGCTTCCAAGTGGCCTTTTTGGCTGGTACTTAGCTTTTCATCATTTAAAAAAAAATCACATTTTTTTAATCATAGAAAAAGGAGCTAAAACTTACCCACCAGGCCCCCTACCCAGTCACAACCATTGAAAATGTTGGTATCCTCCTTCTCCATCTCTCCACTCTGTGCCCCCATCTACTTTCGTACCATAATCTAATCAGAGTTCAGAGCCTGATTGGGAAAGTTTTTATGTCAACAGATGCCATGTGCCTTGGCAGTCTGCTAAGTCTGAGAAACTTCAGGAGGCATTTTTTCCTTCTGACTTACCCATGTGTTTCTCTCAGATTCTTGGAAACATTCCTCTGTGCGACATGGGTATTAGCCTACAGTCTCAAGTAACAGAAAATTCTATTCAAACTCACATAAACAATAAGTAAAAGTATTGCTTCATAAAACTACGAGTCCAGAGGGTAGGGTGGCTTCAAGGGCAGTTTAATTTAGTGGCTCTGGATCTATTTCTCTGCAGTACCCTGAGATGACCTCCTCCACGGGTTGGCTTTCTCTTCAGGATGCTCCCTTCATGGGGGCGAAATGGTTGTACCAGTCACTGGTTTCACATAGAAATGCCATCCATCTGGGTACAGTTCACCTAACAGCAAAGAAACTTCTTTCCCGAGAGCCTCTAGCATTCTTGAGTGAAGCCCTGTTCTCGGGGCAATGCCGCGCACCGCCTTTAGCCAGAGTTCCTGAACCAGTTACTGGCCCTGAGAACAGAGCTGCCTTCAGACGAGCCAGTCCCCCATGTGGGCTGAGACACAAGGGGTTATTGTTGAGAGTGGTAGATCCTCAAATAAAACCCGGATTACGTTAAGAACCAGAGACAATGAATGCAGACCGAACAGACAGACAACCGCACACGCGTTTACAAACTTGGCCATTTAATTCATTACTTAATGTCTCAATAAAATTAATTGTGTTTCGCTAAGTAATCGACAGTTTCGGCTTATTGTTGTTTTGTAGCTCATTTTTGAAGATTTAATAGGTGACACCTTCACACAGTTCAATATTTAAGAAAAAGCAAAAACCAAGCAAAAAGTATATACAGTGAAACATCCTTTCTACCGCTGACCCCTAGCCCTACAGAGATATTTGATGTTTGTACAAAGGAAAAACCAAGAGTCTAGACATATAAGCTTTCTCTCTGTACGTAAAGTATAGCAAGCTACACACACTGTACTATATCTTGCTTTTTTTTTTTTTGCTGAACAATATATATTGGAGATTACTGTATCAGCACCTGAAGAGCTTCGCCATTCTTTTTTCCCCCCTGCATTGTATTACACTGTATGAATATGCCACAATTTATCCAATACCAATGGATGGACATTTAGGGGCTGATAACGTTTTGTTGTTAAAACGCTGCTATAATGGATGAGATCATATATATTTCATTGTGTACATCCGGGGACTATCTAAAGCATAAATTCCTAAAACTGGAGTTAATGTCAAATTGCTAGCTACTCCTGCACCTGTGTATACTCCCACTGGCAGGGCTTCAAAGTGCCTGTCTCAGAACACCCTTATCGGCACAGCATGGTATCAGACTGTGGGGGTCTTTGCTAATCTGATCATTGAAAATTGTTATTGCAGTATAATTTTTTTAAGGATTTTATTTATTTGAGAGAGACAGACAGAGAAAGAGAGAGCATGAGCAGGAGGGTGGAGGGAGAGGGATGGAGAAGCAGACTCCCCACTGAGCAGGGAGCCTGACACAGCCTGAGTCCCAGCGGCCAGAGATCATTACAGGGAGACAACGCTTAACTGACCAAGCCACCCGGGTGCTCCTGTTATCTCAGTATAATTTTTATTATTTTTTTAAGATTTTATTTATTTATTTGACAGACAGAGAGCACATGTAGGCAGAGAGGCAGGCAGAGAGAGAGAGAGAAGCAGGTTCCCCGCCGAGCAGAGAGCCCGATGCGGGGCTCGATCCCAGGATCCCGAGATCATGACCTGAGCCGAACGCAGAGGCTTTAACCCACTGAGCCACCCAGGCGCCCTGTAACTTTAATTTAAATCTCTTCTGTCATGGGTGAGACTGAGCCACTCTCCCGTGCCTGGGGGCTGTTTCTTGCTCTTCCAGGACTTGCCTGTTTCTGTTCTTTGCCCATGTTTGCACTGCACCATTGGTCTTTTGCGTTCTGATTTGTAGGAGCTCATATGTTAAGGGAAATAAGTCTTTGGCCTGTAATACAGCTGCAAATATTTCCATCCAATTTGTCATTTGTCTTTTGCCTTAGCTTACGGTTCTTTCCAGGCAGAAAATTTTAATGCTATGAGATTGAACATATCCATCTTGTACAGTTCTGGGTTTAATGTCATAACCAAAAAGGCCTCATCCTATTCTTAGGTGAATAACTCTGTTTTAGTTTCTCCTAAAAGAGAAGATGGTTTCATTTTTATACCTTTAAATATTATATCTGCTCGGAATTTATCCTGGTCAGGTATGAGGAATAAGTTCAACTTTGATTTTTTTTCCCCCATTTCTCCCCATTTAGTTTTATGCCATTTCATGATGATGCCCCTTTCTTGTTTTACGACACTGAAGGTATTGCCAGTATTCTCTGTAAATGTGTTAAAACATCTAAGTTTTCATTGACTTTATTTTTTTTTAAGATTTTATTTATTTATTTGTTTGACAGAGAGAGGGAACACAAACAGAGGAGCAGCAGAGGGAGAGGAGGAAGCAGGCTCCCTGCCAAGCAGAGAGCCTGATGCCGGACTCGATCCCAGGACTCTGGGATCATGACCTGAGCCGAAGGCAGACGCTTAACGACTGAGTCACCCAGGTGCCCCTTTCATTGACTTTAATTAGCAAAACTGTTACTCAGAGTTTCTATAGCTTACCCTAGGCCATGATATATGTTCAGTGTTGGGGAGACCATGGGGTAAAAAGGTCCTGAAATCACGCAAGGGATAATACTTGCTGCATATTCATCATGATCGCTATTTGGAAATGCCCTTGCTCAGGACATGCACTCACAACATAAACAATTGAAAACAACAAAGTAGGGGTGCCTGGGTGGCTCGGTCAGTCAAGTGTCTGCCTCCGGCTCATGTCATGATCCTATCCCAGGGTCCTAGGTCTAGTCCTGCATCGGACTCCTTGCTTAGCAGGGAGCCTACTTCTCCCTCTGCCTGCTGCTCCCCAACCTTGTGCTCTCTGTCTCTCTCTCTCTCTGACAAATACATAAAGTCCTTTTAAAATATAAAGAATTTTTTAAAAAGAATTACGTTTAAAAAAAGAAAAGAAAAGGAAAGAAAACAGGGTGCCTGGGTGGCTTGGTTGGTTGGCTATCTACCCTCAGCTCAGATCATGATCCCAAGGTCCTGGGATCAAGTTCCACATTGGGCTCCCTGCTCCTTGAGGAGCCTCCTTATTTATCCCTCTGCCTGCCCCTCCCATTGCTTATGCTCTCCCTTCCTCTCTTTCTTTGTCAAATAAATGGATAAAATCTTTATAAAAAAGAAAGAAAGAAAACAACAAAGTATAGCTTAAGTGATCTAAGTCACTTAAAACTGACACGTGTAATGTTCTCTTTATTAATTCAGGCTCTTATTGGACATGGCATGTTTAATGTCCTGTAGGACTGGGCCCGGTAGCTCACTTCTGGGTGCACTCTAAGATACTGCTGAGCACCCAGAGTCTTAACAAGAGGAGCACACGGCCTAGGAAGCCCCCTCTGAACCCAACCGGGGAGAGGAGAGCCCAGCAGGAAAAACAGAATGGAGACACATCTTGGTTTCCTAAGCTGTGGATTTTAGCAGTGGGGTGGGCCAAATCCAGATACCCAAGGACACTTACCCAATTCCCTTTTACAGCAAGAAGAATGGAATATGCATTGTGATTCTCCAGTGGAATAAAAACTACCATTATCCACAGCAACGGAATGCCATGGTCACCGCTGAGTAAAAATCCTTTGACAAGTAAAAACAGACTTCTGCCGTGGCACTGTCACATCGCATTATAGCTATTTGTTTACATCTCTGTCTTTCCCAGGAGACCGGGATTTATTTTAAGGGCAGAAGCTCTTTGTCTTCTTTGAATCCCTATAGCTTAGGATCCTCATCCCTCTCTATAGGAATGTGCTTATCGCACGCTTTCTCTGCTTACGTATCCCACACTTCAACACTTGCCGTTTGCCCAGCAGCTAGTGTCAGCCCCTGAACTACAGAATTCCCCATGCGTTACCTTTTTTTCAGTTCTCACAACAGTGGTATGAGGTGCGCCCTATTATTTCCCCTTTGTAATAGTGAGGAAACCAAGACACAGTGAGGTTAAGTAAGTTGCCCAAGGTCACACAGGTAAAAGCTGATGGAGCTAAGATTCAAACCCCAGAGGGTCTCTAACTCCACTACACCTAATTTTTAAAAAATTTTACTCTTGAGTACTTTCTACATCCAACACAGGGCTCGAACTCACAACCCCAAGGTCAAGAGTCGCATGCCCTACTGACTGAGCCAGCCAGGTGCCCCATCATTTAATCTAATTTTTCTTTTTTTGTTACTGACAAATTCTTGTGTGACACATCTCACAGCTGACTGCCACACAGAGGAATAGAACCTCTAATTTACTGGAAAGGATGTGGGAATGGCATTCAAAGAGATTGGGTTCATTTTTGGGTTGCAACTCGCTGGCGGTTGCTTAAGAAAGCTCATCTGTTTCCTCATCTGTAGAATACAAAATTAAATGACCTCTTTATCTTGGGCTTGTTGAGAGGATTAAATGAGGTTTAAAACAATCTGCTGTAAATGGCTAAACAAGTGTCGATCGCTGACCGTGCCTCCCCCTACCACCAACGCCCTGCGATTTAGCCCTGAATGCTGGCTTTCCTCCTGCTGCAAATCTGGGAAAATCCTTAGTTATGCAGGACACATGTTACTTTCTGACAAGGAAAAAGTAATTTCTCCACCTTGGGGTGAGTTGAAATAACTTTTCCAATCCAAATGTCAGGTCCGCTTAAGCAACTGCTCAAGGAAAGGGATTATCCCAGCTCCTACTCGTAGCTGCGCCCGCAGAGCAGAACTGTCGCTGAGCGCCAAGACTCTGACACCAGCTCCTTTCTCATCATTCTAGGCCAGTATCCTGGGATCTGACATGAGCCATTAGGAATTTCTTAAGCAGCCGCCGCCTGGGAAAGGCAACTGCCAGTGCTGAAGAAGTATGTTAAAACTCATTTTTTTTTTTTACAGTAAAAGTCCCAAAGATAGACTAAGACGCTGAGTTGACTCATAGCCCTCAAATAGAGGAGTCATCTTGATGGTGACACTCATCCTGACGTCCTGACGGTGCTGAACAGGTGGCCTATTCTGTCAGCCACAGGATCCAGGGCTGCGGGAACACAATGTGTCTCACTAGGTCATCTATGGGGGAAGAAGTGGACGACGGCTCCAAGATCCTAAGGGTTTCAGTTAAAGGGAAAATTGGATTCTATGGGAGTCGCTAAACAAATAGGAGGGAAATGAGGAGTCGTCACGATCAGGGTGGGGAGCATAGGCAGGAAGCGTGTTGGAAAATGCCCTTTAGGCTTGTGATTGGCACTAGTGCAAATCAAGGCTAGGTGAGCTGGGAGCTTGGAACAGACTCTTAGCCCCAGACACAGAAGCTGGGAGCCACCATCACGGTCATTCTGATCATGTTCTCGTGTCAGGCAAACTCCGCTTCTGTTCTGTGTGTTCTACTGTCTGAGCGCCCACTACCTGTTCCCGGGGTGGCTTCCTTACAGCAATGAGGGGCTTAAGGATCCCTGCCTGGGCAGGAACAATGAGGAAGCTACCCCAGGGCATTTCTTACCCTCTTCTCTTTACCTCCCTTAACACTCCCCCTGACGCCCAGAACCGGTTCTTCCTTGCTTAAAAAAATTCAAGCCCTCCCCCAAAGCTCACCTCTCCCATGAAACCTTCCTTGATCTTTCTGTTTTCATAACACGTACAGCTTGTACGCGCAGAGCTGACGGACACACAGACCTATTCTTCCCTGTCTGATGTGTGCTGACCTTTTCTTCCCCCAAATAGATGATAAAGTCCTTGAGGACAGAACCACGTCTCCCCCTTCTTGACATCACCTGCCTGCAGCTACGATTTGGCAGTGAGCGTAGCGGGGGACACCTGAGGCGCTCAGACTGTCTCTGCTGGGGAATTTAAGGAGCCTTAAGCTGGCTTCTCAAGAGGATGGCATCAAATCAGCCTTGCTATTGGGCATCTACCAACCTTTCCCCTGCTTCTAGGAGCTGGGGGCATGCCTGGAGATTAAGTCCCTTTTCCTCGACCCTTGCCGTATCCCATTTGTTCTGGATTGGGTGTGTGCTCTTCTGCCCATACCCCCCACCCAGAACGCAAATCCCACCTCTGAACCATGCTTCCTGCGGCGTAGTCCCTGCTACCCACTATCCAGAGTGGCTCAGTGGAATTTCGGACTGCCCAGACCTCTGTACCGTGTGGGTTGTGCTCCACCCCCCTGTAGCTCATCCCTCATCCTCCCCGGCACCAACCAGCTCACGCGTCTCTCCATCTGACTCTTTCTGCCAAGATCTTCTGGAAACGCCTGCCTTGCTCCAGGCTTTCTGGTTGGTCTCTGAGTCCTTCCCACTCTGCCATCAACTGAGCCATCGTTCTGAGACTTCAAAAAAATATATTCACCTCAAAATCCGAGACACACGCACACGCACACACACACACACACACCCATTTTTCACAAATTCATTTATCAGTCGAGAAGATTTCCACTACCTTCCTAAATTAATACTCTCCATCTTCTGGCATTTCTCATCATCGTTAAGTCTTCCGACATCCAGCCTGGAATTCGCTTTAAGTCGAAGGAGATCATTTACTCCAACCCTCTTATTTTATTCCCAGTCTCTATTTTACTACCCTACCTTTATGCTTATTTAGAAGCCAGTGGTATAGGATTTTTGCTAATGATGACTTTAGCGAGGAATTCTCTTTGTCTGTTAGTACATTGCCACAGCGCTCGAAGACTGTATGGGAAGTCTCAACTTGGTCATCAGTTACCATCAAAATGCATTTATCCATTGCTAAAATGAGATAATCTCCTTCTCAGCCTCAGAAAGAAGACACATACACACAAGTTCTCTCTCCCCGCTCCCTCTCCCTCCCTCCCTTTCTCTCTCTCTGTGTCACTCCCCCAATGCCATCAGCCAGCTTTCTGTCCGGAACAATCAAAATACCTCCCAGCTGGAATGACAACATCATTTTATTGACTCCGAAATAGGAGAGTGATAAAGCAAGTCGCAGCAGGCACAGCACAAATGCACTGCTTTTGTGATTTGTATTTCAGAAATGATGCCTGAGACCAAAGATGCCAAACAGAGTTTGCTATGTGTTGGCAAAAAATGGAGTTAAGGGCAGTCACCTCAGCTGAACCTTTCACGCTCTAGAGGAAGCAATACCGCTACTGATTCCCGCCTTCACTGGGAGGTTGCAGTGGACAGTACATTTCCTGCAACCATCCCCTCGCTGTTCTCTATGCTGGGAGCTGGCTAAGCAAATTGTGATGTTTCCTAGGTGGTGATCTGGCTACGAGAATCGCAGTGGAAGCAGCACCCCAGGATTAGGCTTGCCCAGCCCCACCTCTGGACAAAGGGCTATCTTGGTCCACACTCTGCAAACCCGAATCCCGGGGTGTGTGTGTGTGTGTGTGTGTCTGTGTGTGTGTGTGTGTGTCTTACATCTCTCTCTGCTTTCCCTATTGTAGAAAAACCCTGGAAATTCCCTCCCCCTGCAGGTTTCTATAGCATTTTTCTCTTCTTCTTATTCTGACTTGTCTTCTCTCAGACCCAAGTACAGAAAACGATGCCGGGTTGACATTTTATGAGCCCTGGAATATAGGACAGTGCCGTTAGCAGGGAAACAGGGGCAGACTCACAAAAGATGGACCAGAGTCCTGAGACCTCAGTCAGATCTTTGCTGTTGGGGTCTTACAAACTCTCCTTCTTAAACATGTCTTCCAGCTCCCAGCATCTACGGAGCACTTAGACCTCCTAGGGGAGAAGCTGCTGCTTGCCTGTAAACCTCACTACCTCTGAAGTCTTATTTCTGGACATTGGTTATGAGTCAGTGAAAAACCCCAAATGATCTCTGTATCAGGTGCTCTCCTGCCCCCTTGCAGCTTATGTCACAAACAAGAAAAAGGACTGAGCTCAATTTGCTGGAATCTCCCCATGACAGCTCATTTTTATTTTGAAACAAGTGTTGGAAAATCTTAACACTAGGGGAGAGGCTTACAACAAATAAAAAATGAAAGCAGAAATGAGGCCGTTCACACGGTCTCCACTTCCACGACTCTAAAAACGTCCATCAGTCAGCAACACAGCTTAACCAGGAAAACCAAAACACTTTGTAATGGGCAGAATTCTCAGAGGGTCTCTAAGACGTCTGGCCCCTGGCATGCTCTAGCCTTCTCCTAGCTGGCTGGCCACTCACCTCTGTCCTGCTATGAAGAAATTCTGCAGATGTAATTAAGTGCCCACATCAGGTGACCTCACGACAGGGAGGTTGTTGGGGTGGTCTTGACCGAATCACGTGGCCCTTTATATCAGTATCTAAAGGTCAGAGACAGAGGAAGTCCAAGAGATTTGAAGTCTGAGAAGGATTCAATGAAAGGGAAATACTCCATTGCTGGCTTTGAAGATGGAAGAACTGAGAAGTAAGACATGTGGCGGCCCCTAGGACTGCCGGGAGCAGGCCCCCGGGGTGACAGCCAGTCAGGAAACAGGGACCTCAGCGCTCCAGCAGCAACACTGAATTTCATGACAACACGAGTGTATGAGGACAACGGCCCTGAGCTCCAGATGAGAGCACATCCCGGCCGACACCTTGATCCAGGCTTGTGAGAACCTGAGCGGGGAGTCCCGCTGTTCCCAGACCCCTGGCCCATGGAGTCCGTGAGATAATACCAGCTGTTGTTTTAAGGTGTTAAAGGTGTGATAAAAACAAATACCAAAAAACGGGTTAAAAGCATTTTATCCAAGACCAAAATTCAACCTGCTCTGGTGAGAAACCCAGCAGCCTATCAACCACTGTAAACCAAATCCATCAGGCAAGCCCCTTACTGCTCAAAGTCTGATTCATGGACCAAAAGCGTACACAGAGCCTGGGAGCTGGTTAGAAATGCAACATCTCAGGCCCCATCCAGATCTTCTGAGTCAAATCTTCATTTTAAGAAATTCCCTGTGACTCATATGCATTTTAAAGCGTGAGAGGCAGTGGTTGGCATCCTCACTCAGAGCTGGAAACCTGGAATCAGCAAAACCTGGGTTCTCCACGTGGTGCCACGGTTTTACTGGCTGTGTGGACTTGGACAAGTTGCTTAACCTCTCTGAGTCTCTATTGATCTATAAAATGGAGCAAACGATAGTACCAACTTGTTAGGGTTGTGGTGAAGATTAATGGGACAGTCTGTAAAATACATTAGCCCCGTGCCTCCTGACACACACAGTAAGGGCTTAATAAATGTTGGTCATTATTGGATTGGGCGCCAAGAGTGGGGTGAGTCAAATCTAAAGGGGGCAAACCCCATCAGTTGGAAGCCTGTAGGATCACTGTGGTGAACGTCCTTCTCTGATGAAATACATGGTCACAGGCTCCTCAGAGACTGTGGAAGGTCATGACCTTACTTTTCTACCCCAGTAAGCATCCCCTGACCCCAGGTTGGGTCAGTCCCGCCCTCCCATCACAAGCATGGACTCTTGTAACCACCTGTGTCTCCCGGCCCCTGCCCCTGAGAGGTCTCCCCTACCAGCATTAACCTCTTAACCCCACTGGGCTCCACCTCACTTAGCTAATGAGATCTGGCCAGAAACCATGGAGACGGTTGTCCGACACCCTGAGCAGCTGGCATCCCCGGCTATCGATGACAGCTCCCCCCACAGACAAGATGAATGGGCATGTCAGCGGCAGAGCACGAGCCATGTGGCTGGTTAGGCAGAAATCTAAGGTTCTTTTCATTTCTGCTGAAGGGCATGGTGACAATGGCAGCAGCATTGAGTGTGAGGACAAATGAGCAAACGGACAATTACAAATGGGCAGAATGAGAGAGAAGTCATCTGCCACAGGCTCCGGGAGGTCCAGCTCCCCTTTCTGGTTTCTCTGCTCTCGGCACACGCTCCTCTCCCTTGCTTTCTCTTCGGAGCCCGGGCTGAAGAAATCTCCACGGTTCAATATAAATAATGAGGACGACATTGATAATAATAATAGCCCTCATTTGCTAAGTGCTCCAAGTGCCAAGCACGTCTCATGAATTATTTACACTCCTTATGACAACTCTGTGGAGAAGACATGATTAGGTCTCTTTTTAGTCAAGGAAACAGGTTCGGGGAGGTTAAGTGACTTGTCCAAGTTTACACAGCAGCTATATAGTTGCCCTTGGAGTCAAGCATGGGTGTGTTTGACTTGGAAGCCTGCGCTCTCTTCCCTTTGTCTCTCCAACATAGCCATTGCCCTGACTCCTTGAAGAGACTCCCGACTCTCTGTGTTGAACCCCACCTTTGGGTCTTTGATGCTAAGGCCAGTCAGCTCCTGAAGGGCCTTTCTCCGTCCTTCCCAGGTGTGCACCAACCACTCTTGGATCCTGTCCTCTCTCCTCAGACGCCCACCCATCCTGTCCTCTGTCCTCAGACGCTGGACAAAGACAGCACACACCACTTTCTTGCTGTCCACATGGTTCTGCTCTATGGGGTTCCTCATCTCACTGCTCGCAGGGGTACTGGCTGGGTCTGCCCAGTAAGGGACTGGATTGACACCGCGAGGCTTGGATAACCATCGCTTCCCCCGGACCTCACCTCACAAGTGGAGTCTCCTGTGTCCTCCAGCCTGACTCATGGTGGCAGAATTGCTTCCGGGATGTTCCAGGTGTTAAAGTGATTAAATAAGGAGGCCATTAGATTGAGATGGCCCTACCGCCTTGGCAGCCTACATAAGGAAACCAAACTCTAAGCCAGAGTCGATGCACTCAAACCCAAGAAAACTTGAGAACTTAAGAACAGCCAGTCGCAAACACACAACCAGGCTTCCCCAAATAAGGCAACTGCATAAGCCATGGTCAATGGAGTAATCTCCTTGCTTTGTTTCTCCATCCTCTCTATAAAAACCTCTCCCCTAGCTTCTGTCAGTGGAGTGCTCCCGACCATCATTGGTTTGACTTCCAATTTGAAAGGATGTATGTTCAAAGAAACCCCTGAAAAAAAAGTTTTACTATGCTTCAGTTTACCTTTTAACGCAGGGAAACCCCTCCACTTCGGTTCTGCCTTCAGTTCCTGGTCTGTCCTGTCTTGAATATTCTTTTTTTTTTCCTTCCAAAACCACGTTCTATAGCTACAGTTCATACCTGATTCAAAATCCATTCTACTGCTCATGGAATAACTCCTTGATCTAGAACCATATCCCTCCACGATCTGACCTCAACGATCCTTCCAAATACCAAACCCATTTTCCAGCCAACCCTTCCTTGTCCCTTCTCTATTATTTTCTGCTGGGCCTTTGCCCAGCTCTACTCTGTCAGGAATGCCCATTTTCTTCACACCATTTCTGTGTTCTCCAAGATCTAGCTCAAAAGCCATCTTCAGCACAAAAATGGCCCCAAACCTGCCAACCAGAAATAATCCCTTCCTTCAGTTGATCTGCTGTGGCCCTTTATTTGCACTTTTCTGGTGACACAATCATTTTATAGATTTTACCATAGGTAAGTAGGTACATAATTTTTCTCCCCCTTTAGACCATCAGGTGTCTGAGACCTGACCATCTGATTTTTTTTCTTTTTGGTAGACTTACAATGCCTAGGAAATGCCTTAATAAGTGCTTGCTATAAACCTATTGATCCATCAGCTGGATCATGGATGAATGGGTAAATGGACAGATGGATGGATGGATGGATGGATGGATGGATAGATGGATGGAAGGGAGGTTACAGGTATTGGGACTCTGGCTGGGGTTTTCACTGGGCTGCTACGACAGGAGAAAGGCTGGGTCTGTCAGGTAAGCAAGCCATCACAACTATGGAAGAGGAAGAAAAATTTGGACAAATGAGCCATGCTGGGTCTAAGATCAGACCATGCATGTTCACTGTTTTGTTGTTGTTGTTTATCTTTATCAGGCTGTATCAGTAGGATAATTTAAAATATGAGTAAAAGAAAACCCAACTCTTCAACCTAGCTTCCATGGTCAATACATTTGTTGGAATGAATATAGGAAGTCAGAGATAAGGCGTGGGATCCAGATTGGTGGTTTCAAAGCCTCTTTCCATTTTTCTACTGTCTTGTCCTCATCCTAAACTTCATCCTAAGATAAGTTCCCTGGTTTCAGGAAGTCTTCTATTAGTCATTGGGCTAACTGTCTCCCTTTGTATATTCTGCTAACTTTCTATGGTTCTTTTTTAAGGATAAGGAAGCATACTTGCCAGAAGTGCCTAGAAAACCTCTCGCCATGACTCATTGGCCCAAATGGGCCTCAGTCAGCCTCATCCAGACCCATTCATCATAGTGGGGATGAGGACAGGGCTTAGACCACTGAAGGCCCCCCTGGAGCTGTGGCAGAACCCATGATGGAGAGTCACTACAGGACCCATTACACAGCAGACCGTTTTATGGGTTCTACTCCCATTAAGGGTTGGTTCTTGGGAACTTATCATTTTAGACAGGCAATAAACAATGGGAAAATGTGTCCTCTGAAAGATCTCATTGCGCCAGACACTACAAGGCATCTGCTGTTCTTAGAGTCCTTCGGAGCGTCTCGTGCAAATCATGGTTAGTCAGTAGGGTTAACTGAACACATGTTGTTTGGGGAGTGTTATTCTAAGCACTATGCAAAGCTAGAAAAAGGATACAATGCAATAACTTTTTCAAAAAAACCTGGACGGGGTTTGAGAAAGTAGCTCTCTTTTAAAGGCAGTGTTAATTCTACTCATTTATTTTCCAGACCGTAGAAACTACTTAAGTTGTGTCCTCCTCTCTTTGTCCTCTCTCATTTAACTCTCCCTTTTCTTGTGACTATTTTTCTCCTCTAATTCTTTGCTCACTTTAGGAAGGCAACATAGTAGAGATTACTAGGGTAGAATCTGGAGTCAGGGTTTCTGGGTGGGAGTGCTGACTTTGAGCCTGAGCTATGACTTCCTAGCCAAGCACATCATTGCTCCAGGCTTCCATGTTTCGATGGTGAATCATACCTAATTATTACGTCTCCTTGGATGGTGCACATGGAAAGTGGTTAGTAACGGTTAACTATTTTAATTCTCTTCCTCATTCATTCTCTTTTGATGGTGCCATATTTTTGTATCCTCTTCTTCCCTGTTATAACCCAGAGTGATAGGTGGTTCAGAAATAGAGTCAAGGTTAGAGTTATTTCAGGGAGGAATAGAATGGAACCATTTCATTTCTGTCTCTTCTCCTCATTATAATCAGGGTATTTAAAGAGTGAATATAATTAAAGGGTGAACATGTGCACAACCAGTTGAAAGGCACACATATGTGCTACATACGCAAGCAGGAGGAGAATGTTCTAGAATCTGCAAGAATCTCCCTGCTGACAGGACCTGACGGATTCCCTGGGGAATTCTATCAAACTTTCAAAGAAGAAATAATACCTATTCTCCTGAAGCTGTTTCAAAAAATTGAAGCAGAAGGAAAACTTCCAGACTCTTTTTACGAAGCCAGCATCACCCTGATCCCCAAACCAGGCAAAGACCCTACCAAAAAGGAGAATTTCAGACCGATATCACTGATGAATATGGATGCTAAGATTCTCAACAAGATCCTAGCAAACAGGATCCAACAGCACATTAAAAAGATTATCCACCATGACCAGGTAGGATTCAT
This sequence comes from Martes martes, assembly GCF_963455335.1. Classification (NCBI taxonomy): domain Eukaryota; kingdom Metazoa; phylum Chordata; class Mammalia; order Carnivora; family Mustelidae; genus Martes; species Martes martes. The sequence goes on from NC_137894.1 coordinate 133,389,994, forward strand.
CCCTGGGTTACAAGGATGGTTCAACATTCGCAAATCAATCAATGTGATAGAACAAATCAATAAGAGAAGAGAGAAAAACCACATGATCCTCTCCATTGATGCAGAAAAAGCTTTTGACAAAATCCAGCATCCATTCCTGATTAAAACGCTTCAAAGTATAGGGATAGAGGGAACATTCCTGAACTTCATCAAATCTATCTATGAAAAACCCACAGCAAATATCATCCTCAATGGGAAAAAGCTTGCAGCCTTCCCATTGAGATCAGGAACACGACAAGGATGCCCACTCTCACCACTCTTGTTCAACATAGTATTAGAAGTCCTAGCAACAGCAATCAGACAACAAAGAGAAATAAAAGGTATCCAAATTGGCAAGGAAGAAGTCAAACTCTCTCTCTTCGCAGATGACATGATTCTTTATATGGAAAACCCGAAAGACTCCACCTCCAAACTACTAGAACTCATACAGCAATTCAGTAATGTAGCAGGATACAAAGTCAATGTCCAGAAATCAGTGGCTTTCTTATACACTAACAATGAAAATACAGAAAGGCAAATTAGAGAATCGATTCCATTTACTATAGCACCAAAAACCATAAGATACCTCGGAATAAACCTAACCAAAGAGGTTAAAGATCTGTACTCGAGGAACTACAGAACACTCCTAAAAGAAATTGAAGAAGACACAAAAAGATGGAAGACCATTCCATGCTCTTGGATGGGAAGAATAAACATCGTTAAAATGTCTATACTGCCCAGAGCAATCTATACTTTTAATGCCATTCCAATCAAAATTCCACCAGTATTTTTCAAAGAGCTGGAGCAAATAATACTAAAATTTGTATGGAATCAGAAGAGACCCCGAATTGCTAAGGAAATGTTGAAAAACAAAAATAAAACTGGTGGCATCACGTTACCTGATTTCAAGCTTTACTACAAAGCTGTGATCACCAAGACAGCATGGTACTGGCATAAAAACAGACACATGGACCAGTGGAACAGAGTAGAGAGCCCAGATATGGACCCTCAACTCTATGGTCAAATAATCTTTGACAAAACAGGAAAAAATATCCAGTGGAAAAAAGACAGTCTCTTCAATAAATGGTGCTGGGAAAACTGGACAGCTATATGTAGAAGAATGAAACTTGACCATTCTCTTACACCGTACACAAAGATAAACTCGAAATGGATAAAAGACCTCAACGTGAGACAGGAATCCATCAGAATCCTCGAGGAGAACATAGGGAGTAACCTCTTTGATATCAGCCACAGCAACTTCTTTCAAGATAAGTCTCCAAAGGCGAAGGAAACAAAGGCAAAGATGAACTTCTGGGACTTCATCAAGATAAAAAGCTTCTGCACAGCAAAAGAAACAGTCATCAAAACAAAGAGGCAACCCACGGAATGGGAGAAGATATTTGCAAATGACAGTACAGATAAAAGGTTGATATCCAGGATCTATAAAGAACTCCTCAAACTCAACACACACAAAACAGATAATCATATTAAAAAATGGGCAGAAGATATGAACAGACACTTCTCCAATGAAGACATACAAATGGCTACCAGACACATGAAAAAACGTTCATCATCACTAGCCTGCTGACAATTTCAATTCATCGAGGCCTAGTTTTGCTCAGCTGGCAAGGGCACTTTCTGATGAAGCCATGGTGATGGCTTTACTTTCAGAACGTGGTGACCCACTTCATCTATTTTATGGCTGCAGACTGCTCCCCTGATCTTGGCCAGCCATCTGTAAATACATCCATTGTTTAGAAGATGATCGGTTGGAAGAATCTGATTGAAGCAAGTGAAGGTCTATCACGCTGGTAGAAAGCAACAACTACTACGCTCTCACGGTGGCAATTAGTGGGATGGTGGCACATGAGGAGAATGCAGACTGTCACCTTGGTAGAGGTTGTGGAAGACCAAGCAGTGGGAAGTCAAAGATTCAACAGCAGTTGACAGCCCACAGCAAACACTACTCCTGTGTCCCTTGCCTTCGGTGCCCCAGCTCTGTCCAGAGACGAGAATGTTGTAGACTATTAACATTTCCTCTCCACACCAGCCACAAATGCTTCTCCACTGACAGTTTCCTCTGCCTGGAATACTCTTCCTCCAGATACCCACAGGGCTAGAACCATCACTTCTTTCAGGGCTTTACTCAAAGGTCACCTTCTCAGGGAGGCTGTCTAGCCGTTCTATCTGAAATTTGCCACCCCTCCAACATTTAAAGGGCCCCTTCCCTGCTTTATTCTTTTCTCCTTGGGCTTTACAAGTATCTACCATACAATATAGTTAACGTATTTATCTTATTCATTTTCTACCTTCCCTAATAGAATATAAATGCCCTGAAGGAGGGCTTTGGGTCTCTTTTGCTGATTATATCATCCCCGGTGCCCAGAGTAATGCCTGGCACATACTTGGCTCTCAATGAATATTTGTTGAATGAATGACTGAATGAATTTGGGTGATTAATTGATCAGTGTATCCCCTCTGAGAGTAAGCTTCATGAGACCAGAGACAAAGATGGTTTTTTCCCCCCCACTTCTGTAGTCCTAGAGCTAATCACGGGGCCTAGCAGGTAGTAGATACTCAGTATGTATTTTTAAAATAAATAATTGAAAATACCAGTGGTGCCAGAATTGACAGAAGGAATCTATTGGAGGGAACATGGTTATGCAGATGTCTTCACAGCTATGAGGCTGCCCAAACAGTCTCCAAGTTAACCTGAGAGTAACATTGGGTATTGTTAGGAGTCACTTTTCATGTATACTTAGGGTCTGACAACTTGAAACGACACACCCTAGGCTGTGGCAGTGGTGCTACACTGTGCTTGGGGCTGGGGTTCTAGAAACATATTTAGAAAAAAATTACATTAAAAACCTCTTTAATCACCCATACGGTACAGATCACAGTGCTTCACGCATTCGGTGCCATCTCTCAGTAAGTTCAACACAGCCAGTTTTTCCCCAGAGTTGGAACAGATGGCCAGGGCTGTTTCTTTGGTTAAGCACCAGATGAAGTAGTTGGCGTGAATGTAAGGGCCATATTGTTGGGGAGGAAATGACATCTATGTATATGTTCATCTGTATTCTTTTCTTTTATTCAACATATAGTTGACTTCGAGCAACTTACTTGTGTACATAACACTGCTGGACTATTTGGTCCTCAGCGGTGCCAGACCCTCTTTATGGTTTATTGTGGAGAGAGGTATAAAGAAGATGCGAAATAACCCGTGGGAGGCATTGCAGTGGCTGGTGTGGCCAACAGGAGAATGTCAACCATTGTGATTTTCCAAATTAAAAAGAAAAAAAGCCTTTTATCTAAATTGTATACAGAGCCTAAATCGCTACAAAAAATTAAAAAAGCATGTATGAAGTTGTTCTTAGGAACTGGGTACTAGGTTCCTAGGTACTGGGTACTGGGTTTTTGATGTATATTGTCTCATTGACCTGCCTCATACAACCCTTTGAAGAAGGCATGCAGGCTTGGCCCATTCCCCAAAGAACACATTTAGCTGTAGCCAATGATGGAGACACTCTGAGCCCTGGGTATGATAACAAACAGTTCTGTCCTTTTCTCTTGAGTTGTCTTTTAGTTCATACCAAGTCTGCCTTATAGAGGTGCTTAAATACCTCTTCCCCACTTCATAAAAGTTAACTGGGGTAGGGGCACCTGGATGGCTCAGTTGGGTAAGCATTGACTCTTCATCTCATCTCAGGCCTTGATCTCAGGGTCCTGAGTTCAAGCCCTGAGTTGGGCTCCATGCTGGGTGTGGGAGTTAGATGTGGAGCCTACTTAAAAAAAAAAAAAAAAGTAGTAAGAAGAAATCAACTTGTTGTAAGAGTTGTACATTATGGTGCTCCCTTTATTGGTAGGACTGGAAAAGAAAAAATTCCATGTTGATCAGAACTTGTCAGTTATTCATAAACCAACTCATTCGAGGGGTGGAAAAAATGATTGTCACTTCCTATGTACCTCTTTTGAACATGGTCTCTACTCAGTGTCCTATTTTCTACATTGGGTACATTTTTTCTTCAATCTGTGTTCAATGGAACGACTACTCATACAGCACCATTGCCCTGGACAGGTAGTGCTGGAAGATTCCACCTTGCTCATTTGTGATAGCTCCTCTTGGGCTTTTTCCTTAGCCTCTCTAGGTATCACAGTTTCTTCCACACCATCCAAAAACATTTTCAGTATTGATCATAAGTATGGTCCATGCTGTCAATATGTCTAAAATTTCTACCATTTTCACTTCCTTTCTTTTCGATCCCTTCTTCCTCAGGAGCCTGGCTTCGTCCTACCACCAGACACCGTGTTTGAAGAACTCTCCCTGGTCGCACGGGTGAAGAAGGGGAAGGAGCATGGGGGAAGAGGCAGAGACGTGGTGATGCTGCTTCTCACATTTACAGATGGTGACGGTGGTTCGTGGGGACTTTAATCAGCTTTCCCCACCTGGTAAGTGGCTGAGCCAGGGACTGAACCTGGGTCAACACGGCTCCAAAACACTGTTTTCATTCTACCACACTGATCCTCAGAGGCAGGAAAATCCCATTAAATGCAAATTTGGGGCAATAATGATGGCCAGACTTTGTGTGAATGGATAGAATCTTATATGACTCACTAAATGGGTCTGGCAGTGTGACCTTGGAAGGTAGGACCAGATAAGTGAAGCACTTCCTGAAATCATCAAGGGCACGAAGGACCAATATTTACTCTGTGCACGGGACCATCCTAGATGTTTTGAAAGAGATACAGGGCATCCTATAAGGTTACACTCAAGAGGCAGTCTAGCTGAACGGAGGAGTTATGCCTTATAATAGGGCACCTCCTGGAAACAGAACTCATTCAAACTACAATTAAGAAGAATTTAAGGGACTAATGTGTTTATAAAGGTGAGGGTGAGGTTTAGGGAATTGGAAAAGGAACATGCAGTGCCCTGGGACCAGCAGCGGTGGGATTCTATTACCTACCCCTCCACGCATGCAAGGGCAAAGGGAAGGAGCAGAGTAGAGCCGCATGAAGAGGAAGGGACACTCTCCTATCCCAGGAGCTGTGACCTCCAGTAGGGTGAAGCGGCCAGTCCACAGCGATCCATCAGGGAGGGGGCCACGGTCATAAATATCTCAACCTACTCTTTAATATCCTGGTGATGCTTCCCATGGCCAACCCCAACCAGAAGCTAGAGGGTAGGCATTGATTCTATTCATAAAGCCCAACCTCCCAGGCACAGCAAGGAGTAAAAAAGGTAAACAGTGGATCTAAAAGGGCAAATGAAAGCTAATTTTATTAAAAAAAAAAAAACACAGCATACCATTGAAGTGTCTTACAAAGGTTGCTATTACAGGAGTATTGCTATAGATTATCTTGTGTAGTAAAATACACTTTATGCACCTTTAACTGCCATTTTTATATATCCTGTTGTTGTCTTACTAGGTTAGTTTTTTTTTTTTTTTAAGATGTTATTTATTTATTTATTTTGAGAGCTAGAGCATGAGTTGGGAGAGAGGCAGTGGAGGAAGGAGAAGGAGAGGGGGAAGCAGGCTCCCCGCTGAGCAGGGAGCCCAACGCAGGGCTCAATCCCAGAACCCTGGGATCATGACCTGAGCCGAAGGCAGACACTTCACCAACTGAACCACCCAGGTGCCCCTCTTACTAGGTTAGTTTCAAGTAAGAATGGCCCAAGTTAAATATTGAAGTGATCTGGCTTCCTGGCTCAAGCCAAATGAAAGGCAAGGTGAGACAAAGCTTTCTGAAGGAGCACATTTCAGCTGCATTGCATGAACAGTGCTTTTGCTCAATCCTTTCCCCATTGTGCTGCTTTATTTCCTTCACTCAGATTTGTCTCCATTATTTAAAAACTCTTTTCTTTCTTACATTTTTGCCCTCTCCTTTTCCTCCAGTAAGAAAGGCTGCTTGGCTCACACCTCCATTAACAGATGCTTGACAATAATGCACCATGGCAACTTTTCAAGGATTTTCCTCTTTCCTCCCTCCAGAGAGAAAAACAAAAGGGTGAGGATAGCTTGAGGGATTGGACCAGAACATTGTTTTACTGGAATTTGCAGCTGTTTCTGGATTGCAGAAGTCACTAGAGGGAAACAATGTGCTCGGGGACCGAAGGAAATGGTTTGGCTCCAATCTGTCCCAAGTCATCTGGGGAGGAATTTTCTCATTGTTACAGAGGTTGCTACTCCACAAAGATTTTGCATCTTTTGACACAGAGTGTGTGGCGGGGACAAGAAAAGAGAAATCCATGTATGACGTAGGACAGGAGCAAAGAAGGCAAAGGCAAAGAAATAACTGACCTTTGGTCCGCATACAAATCATTCCGTAGGCTCTGGCCGAAATGTATGGTTGATAAAAGGGTCACCATTTTTTTCTTTTTTTTTTTAATTTAAATTTTTGTGGTTTTTTTTTAAAGATTTTATTTATTTAGTTGACAGAGAGAGAACACAGGGAGGCAGAGAGGCAGGCAGAGAGAGGAGGAAACAGGCTCCCTGCTGAGCAGAGAGCCCGACGGGGGGCTCGATCCCAGGACCCTGAGATCACAACCCGAGGTGAAGGCAGAGGCTTTAACCCACTGAGCCACCCAGGCGCCCCCCCCCACCTTTTTTAAGATTTTATTTATCCATTTGAGAGAAAGAGAGAGAGAGAGTGTGTGCCTACACGTGAGTGGGGGGAGGGGCACAGGGTGAGAACCTTCAAGCAGGTCCCCTGATGGGTGGGGACCCCAACCCAGGACTGTTTCCTGCCACCCATGAAGTCATGACCTGAGCCGAAAGCAAGATGCTCAACAGACTGAGCCACCGAGGCACCCCTTGCCATTATTTCTAAGAGCTTGAGGGCTAGGGTGAGTCAACGAGATTTCCATTTTCACCCCACAGGCAAAATAAAGACGGGGTTTATATAGGCATGTGGATCTAGTTGGTGAATGAATGAATGAAAACAGTCCAATAGCAGATTTTCAAGCAATATTTACATAAGAGGCTCATCAAATGTGAAAGGCTAGATTTATATGCTGAACTATTACCGGCTCTATAGATCTATAGGACAAATAAATCCATATATACCTTTGTACTCATGTGTATATATATTTCCAGTACTATTTGAGAAACTTCTGAAACTGTATTTTCCTCCTGGTTACTATCCCTGTCATAGATCCTGGAATCTCTGTGAAAAGAGCCTATAAACACTTTTTAAGTCAGGCAAAGATCAGACTGGGTGGATAGCTACGGAGACCTACCCGTCATTCATTCCAACTTCTCTTGGTAGATATTTCAGTTTACTTTGGGGTTTGCATATATTCTCCCTTGTTGATTTTTTTTTAAAGATTTTATTTATTTGTCGGAGAGAGAAAGAGAGAACAAACAAGCAGGGGGAGGGGCAGGCTCCCCATTGAGCAAGGAGAGGAGTGTGGGAATTACATCTCCTAAAAACACGTGGAAGTCCTAACCCTTAGTACCCATGAATGTGACCTTATTGGAAAAAGGATCTTTGCAGATGATCAAGTTAAGACGAGGTGATCCAATGTGCCTTGTGTTCTCGTGCAAAGGGCAAATTTGGACAGAGAAACAGATATAAAGGGATGAGAGTGTGAAGACACGGGAGAGGACAGCCATCTGCAAGCCAAGGAACGCCTGAAGCTACCAGAAGCTAGAAGAGAGACAAGAAACAGATTCTCCCTGAGGGCGCCAACCCTTCCACCTCCTTGAGAAGCCACCCATTTTGTGCCGCTGCGATCTGGCAGCCCAAGGAAATCAATACGGATTAGGCCTGATGAGATTTTCTGGCACAATCTTTTGATTTCTTCAGTGAAGAGCCTGAAGCTTTAAAAGTAAAAAGGTTTAGGAGCCACAGAGCCCGTCAGGGATAGCCTACCTTCCCACGTGATCCCTCTACCCATCGCTATGACTGGTCTGGTTTGGATAATGACAACAGGCTTCCCCGGCTGCTCAAGCCAATGGAGGAAGGACGTCTCTATCCTCCAATACAGTTGCTCCTGGGCCTTAACAGTTGAAACAAGACTTTGGCATTATTTTTATTTTATTATTTTATTATTTTATTTTATTTGACAGACAGAGATCACAAGTAGGCAGAGAGGCAGGTAGAGAGAGAGGAGGAAGCAGGCTCCCCGCAGAGCAGAGAGCCCGATGTGGGGCTCGATCCCAGGACCCTGAGATCATGACCTGAGCCGAAGGCAGAGGCTTAACCCACTGAGCCACTCAGGCGCCCCCAAGACTTTGGCATTATTAACATGGAGTAGAAATGTTCATTTCGTGACTCTCCGTGTCAACAGATTTCACTCTGCTCACGGGCTCATCATTTCCAAAGTTACAGAAGCTTGATGAGATGGTTGATCCAGATCACACCTTACATATGAAAGGAGGGAACTACGGGGGCGCTTCTTGGGAGAGTCAAGGACAATTTCACCTACATCTGGTGGCTCCTCTTATAAGAACCTAAAGCTCTGGGGAAGCTGTGGGAGCTCCCGAGGCAGGCAGAGCTGTGAATGGTGAGAGGCACAGAGTAGGAAGGAGCTCAGCCTGCCAGCCCCATCTCCCTTCAGCTTCTCCTGGGCCCCCCACATCCTGCCCAGTGCTGCCCGTCCTCGTCCTCGGGGGCGGGGGATGGGAGGCTCCACTAATCTCTGACTCTCTGGTCCTTACTCAGTGCTCTCAGCGGCCGGTTCCCCAAGTGCCCATTGGACAAGGGGGAGTCAATCCTTTTGCTTTTTCAGTCTCTGGATGCCAACACAGCATGGTGCTAGGAGCACCGGTGAGGCCTGTTGAAGAACGGAAATTCAGTGGAGTGAATTTGAAGATCTAATTGGCTTTATGCAATAATTCATGAACCCGGCAGCATCTCATCTAGCAAACAGAAGGGAGCTCCCAGCAGCTGTACAAAGTGGAAAGATTTTGGGAGGGGGCATGGGTTAAGTGGGTGATGGGCATTGAGGAGGTCACTTGTGATCAGCACTGGGTGTTGTCAGTGATGGATCACTAAATTCAACTCCTGAAACTAATATTCTACTGTATGTTGATTAACTGGAATTTAAGTAAAAACTTGGGGGAAAAAAGGGGAAAAAAAACTCCAAAAGTGGGAAGATTTTATGGGCAGAAATAGGGCAAGACAAGGAGGTTATTAGCAAAAGAAAAGAAAGGATTATTTCAGGCGAGGTCACCTTCCCGTGGGGGAACCAGAGAGGGTCTCATGGTGGTGACCTCACTCATGCTGACCAGGATATTTCAGACTGACTGGCTTAAAATTCCATTCCCAGGAACTGCTGAAACGGCAGTTAAATGAGGTCTTCCGTGCTGGTGGGACTTAGCCAAAGTGACTCCATTTGGGGCCTGTCGTTTCTTTTTCACAGGATGGTGGAGCTAAGGGTCGTTTATGATCTTTTCCCGAAGGGAGGCCTAATTCAAAGAGCAGTTGGGACGTAAGAGGAGGGCTGGGGGTAAACCTCAGCCTCGGTCAGCTGGACGGAGCCCAAGGCATGCGGACAGGACCACGGATGGCCAGACCCGTGGACGCGAGGCTCCAGGGAGAGCCCTGTGAAGGTGAAGCGGGAGGGTCTCACAGAGCTGGGGTTTTGTGGACAGTTGTGACCCTCGCCCGAAGAAAGAAAGAGGGAGGGAATAAAGAGAAAGATGGAAGAAACAAGACACGGCCAGCGAGGGGCTGGACAGGACACAGGGAAGACACGTTTAGATCGGGTCTGCTTAACGCAGACGTCATTTTCGTTTTACTTTAATGGGTTCGCCAGACAAGCTGACTCTTACATTTGCAATTTTCCTAATCTTTTATAGGAGCGTTTCCATTGCCTTTCAGGCTCTGATGGAAGATTAGCTCCAGTTAGAGTTCGTTGAATGAACTAGCTTCGGTGAGCTCTGCGAAGTCGGCCTCATAAATCAGCAGCCGCTTTCTTTAATCATTTCCTCCTCGCTCTCCTGGATTCTCCCTCGCTTATCTTTCCCTGGCGTGGAGGAAGCAGCGACCCAACACGGTGTCCTTGATCATAACTCCCACTCTTATCGCCGGTTCTCCTTCCTGTCATCCCGCAGTCCTTTCTTCTCGTTCCTCCTCTCCAAGGTCTTTCCTCCAGTGGAATGTGTTTTTGTGGCAGACACTACTTTGTTCTCAACTCTGCCCCCAGACAAGACTCCAGGCCAGATCTTATCTAGGTACTTCTGCGGGTGTCTCTGTCTCTGCCTACAAACTTGGCAAGCGTCTTCAGGCAAAGAGTCACAGACGGTACACTCCTGTGACAAGAGACTCCCATAGGGAGTGTCACGAAATGGGGGTTCTCAGAGGCTCCGGGGGCTGGAACTCAGTGCTAATGGTGAGAAAACTGTGAGGGAGGTCACAAGGCCGAACTTTCAAACTTAGACAAAACTGTGAATCTGGCAGAATTTATCCCCAGCCCTGCCACTCTCCTTATAGCCTCCCCACCCCCCCACCTCGGCCAGGTTTTCAATGTCACACACTCTTCCTGGATGCTCTGGTCCCTTTCCCAGCCTGCCAACCTGGCCTGCCAGTAAGATTCAGAATCGAATGTTCCATGCTTCTGCCTATTCGAATTTACATTTAATTTGCTTTCAATCAGTGATGGAGAGGGCAGATCTGAACAGATACGTGACTGAAGAAGACATAAGGATGGCAAATAAGTACATGGAAAAGTGAGCTACATCATCAGCCATTAGGAAGACACAACTTAAACCCACGGCGAATTACTGCTACACAGTCACCAGAATGGCAAGTTAAATTGCCATCAAAAAACTGAATTTTTTTAAATTAAAAAGATTAAACATACTAAGTATTGGCAGGAATGTAGAGTGACTGGAAGTCCCATACGCTGCTGGTGGATGTAAAGAACGGTATTGTCCCCGTGGAAAACCATGTCGAAGGTTTCTCAGAAGCACAAATGTACCATATGACCCAGACATTCCCCTTCTAGGTATTTACCCAAGAGAAATGAAAGCAGATGTCCACACCGTGATGTACGCAGACCTTCACAGCAGCCTCATTTACAACAGCCCCAAACTGTAAACAACTTACATGAGTCTAATCCAGCGGTCATAGCAAAATCCCACAGACTGCACGGCCTTCGCCACGGAAATTCATTTTCTCACGGGTCTGGGGCAGGAAAGTCCAGGATCGGGGTTCCGGTAGGGTTGAGGTTTTGGTAAGGGCTCTCTTCCTGGCCTGCAGGTGGCCACTTTGTCCTCACATGACCTTTCCTCTGAGGGCGCTTGGAAAGATAAAAGAGAGAGCGCGAGCAAGAGAGCTTTCTAGTATTTCTTCTTATAAGGACGCTAATCCTATCCAATCAGGGCACCATTATGACTTCATTTTACCTTGATTTCTTCCTAAAGATCCTTTTTCCAAACACAGTCACATTATTGGGGGTTAGGGTCTCCCCATAGTAATTGGGGGGGAGTCACGTGTCAGTACTCAGCACAACCCCAACATCCATCAACAGAGGACCAGCTACCCCAGTTATGGTTACGTGTGGATGTACAATGGTACACTCTTCAGCAATTCAAAGGAATAAACTATTGCACTTAGCGCTACAGATAACACTCATAATAATCACGCAGTGAAAGAAGCCAGACGAGAAAGAGAACACATACCAGCTGATCCCACATAGATAAAATCTTAGAGGACCACCCGAGTGGCTCAGTCGGTGAAGCATCTGACTCTTGCTTCCGACTCAGGTCATGATCTCAGGGTTGTGAGCATCAGGCTCTCTGCTGAGCGTGGACCCTGCTTAAGATTCTCTCTCTCCTTCTGCCCCTCCCCCTGCTTGGGTGCGTACTCACCTGCTCTCTCTCTTAAAAAAAAAAAAAAATCTTAGAAATGCAAGGTTATCAACAGCAACAGAAAGTGGAATTGTCGATGGTCTGGGGATGGGGAAAGGTGAGAGGAACAGGAGGGAGGGATTACGAAGCGGACCCGGAGCATCTGGGGAGTTGTATGTCCATTACCCTGTTCTACTGACGGCTTCGTAGATAATGGTGTTATTATGTTGTCTGCTTGAAGTACGTGCAGCTTACCATTTCGGTCATAACTCCGTGAAGCTGTGTCACAATTTGCATTCCATAAGCCCTCACTTGGGCGGGTTTAATTCATTTGTAGCAGTGTTGACCCCTCTTACGTACCCTGTGCAGATCTATTTCCGGCCCTTCCCTCACTCCCGGGCCGCCTGGCCTGAGCCAGGATATTCTTGTGCTGCGCCAAATACCGAGAGGTCTGTCTATAAAGACGAACAACAGTCAACGGTAGCAAAGTATTTTCTTCTAAAACATATTTTGAAATCTGAAGAAAAGGGCTAAACACATTTAATACGGTTTTACTTATCCCTGTGTGTTAATCAGTCTTTGGAGGACTGAGGGGTCATGCCTGGGGACGCCAGGATGTCACCTGAGAAATCAGGTGCCCACGAACGTGTGATGCCTGATCTGTGCACCTGTGCGTCGATGCGGAGGCAGCAGTGATCACTAATGCGTCTACGCAGTGATTGCGAGTCTGCAACTTCACTGATCATTTCAGCCTGTATTTGCAATAATATCCCAGCAGTTTGGGGATCATCGGAGGGATAGGACTAAGTCCCCAAGCTCCGAAGCTTCAAGGTAGTTGTTCCTGCCACTATCCCCCCATAGGCAGCGGGGGCTGGTGGATGCTGGCAAGGTCCTAGCAGGGCTGGTAATAGCCAGAATGCGTGGAGTGGTGGAAAGGAGGCCCAGCTACCTCTCATTGTGAAAAGCGTGGCTACAATACTTTGTAGCTCCTATGTCCCTGCTCCTTGACTTTGGGCTGGCCTTGTGACTTGCTTTAACCTATGGGATGTGGCAAGAGTGACATTACTTAAGTCCCAGAACCTAGGCCTAAGAGATCTCGCTGTGCTTCTTGGCACACTCCCGCAGTCATGTAAGCTTGCATTAGACTACCGAATGACATCAGCAGGACAGGAACATCTGTCAGCTAGCATCAAGGCCCCAGGCCTCTAAGTGAGGTCATCTTAGATCATCATGCTCCTGTCCACCCACCAGAAGTTTGCTAGCTCACAAGTGACCCCAGGGGAGGCTAGGTAAGCCCAGACCCAGTCACAGAATCATGAGCAAATAGATAATTGTCACTGTAAGTGGCTCAGTTTTGGGGTGGCTTGTTAGGCAGTAAAAAGAGGCCTACGATGCTCACCTACGGGCCAGCCACATCTGAAATCTAAGGCAGTTCCCAGGAAGCTCCTAGGGACCACTTTCTAGTGTTTCCGCTGCCTTGTGTCGTAACAGTGGGCAAGCCGCTCATCATCTACGCCTCAGTTATTTTGCTCCTCAAACAGGAACATCATTATGTATTCACAGAGGGTGTGCTGAAAAAATTCATTCTTGTAGGGCATTTCTATATGCAGTTGTTGGGGAGTGAAAAGTTTAGCTACATATTTAGAAAGTGGGTCTGTTTTGATAGCTTTGGCTAATAAGATCTCTCTGTTGAAGCTGGCTTTAAATAGAATTAACGCCAAGCTGTTCTGGTTCTACTAGCGGACAGTCTTCAGAATACTGATTACTGCCTCTTCCTTCTCCTCTACCCTCACTCCCCTCCCCCTAACCCCATGGTCTTCTTTGTCATCTTTGGGG